>NW_026555351.1:0-112181 GCF_029017545.1 Prosopis cineraria
AATGTGTTCTTGGGATAAGTTGAGCTCAAATTGATCTTACCCATAAAATTCTTATCCCTAAATAAGCTTCTCTCTTCCAAAATATCATTTTCACTTACCTTGTCAGAACATTTATGAAAAGTTGCATTACTTTCCTTACATGCTGTAACAGAGAAAGCTTCATCGAAAAGCATTATTCCATTGTCCTAGTTCAATGATTGTTTAGATATCTTGGAGAAAAGAAGCTGTTGACTCTAATGGTTATATTCATGAGAGTAACGGATCCTTAATGAGTTTCAATTATAAATGGAATATTTATAAAGATGGAAGAGACACGAAGAATACAAGAAAACTCAAGTTTTCATATTTATGTTCATAACTTTTTGAGCATATATTTATTTCTAATAAGCTTCATTGATTATATATCAACTCTGAGTGAGAGTATTTAACAGTTATTGTTCACTTTTAAACCTACTCTATTTGCCTCTATTTTACTGATTAATAACACAGTAACCAAAACTCGAGGAGTTAAGTAGGTACTTCATTACCTTTGTAAGGGAGAGTGATTCAGATTTTAGTGGAAGTATGAGATTATACTAAGGCTACCAAGAGCCTGGATTAATCTTGGTAAAGTTAGTCGAGGAAATCTCAAGGAGAACTTGAGGACTAGATGTAGGCTCAAGTGGTTGGAGTTGCACCAGGATAAATATTTGAGCAAGCTTATTCTCCTTTATCTTCTCTCTGCTTGGTGATATCTTTCTAAACTCTCCTTATTTTAGCTATCATTTATCAAATTTTTATAAAAACCTAATTCACCCCCCTCTTGGGTAGACTTTCAATTGTTTTATGGAAATACAATGAACTTCCATCATTCAATCTAAATACATGATTTGAAATTCAAACTAATTAACACACAATTACACAAAATAGATTTTTTCAGTTACCTCAAACCTTTAAATGGTCAAAGGTTTACCCCTTAACAAATACTTCTAAAGCTGGATAAAAGTTCAAAATGTGTGCAAAACAATTTCTCTATAATCAATCATGCCAATCATAGTTAATCACACCATAGGCATATTTTCATACTAAAAATAAAACACTTGATCAACCCAATTTCTCCATTATTCATTAATATTCATAACCATTAGGTATATGACTCTTTACAACTCTAATCAAACCATTAAACTCCTTTAGGACCATTAATAGCTATCATCACTCTCTTAACAAAAACATTTAGGACTCTCCAATCCACATTTTCGTCCACCATTATGAGCCCAAGAACAAGAATGCTTATAATCATAAATGTTAGGTTTAAATAACCTAAACAACTCCTATCAACCCTATTTAAGTTGTGGCTTTGGACACATAGCTTCAAAGGCCCAAAAATCACCTCTAACATAAAGTCCTAACTTTTAAATCTATTAAAAGAGGACAAAAGAGGGGGATTAGGGCTTGAAAAACTTACCTCAAATGATTAGAAACTCCAGAATGCTCCTTATGCTTCGACTCTCTAAGCCCTAGCAGAGCCCTTGGTGTTCTCCTTCATTCTCTCTTTCACAACTCTTGCCTCCTTCTATTTTTGAGTTGCATCACACTCTTATATCTGCCAAGCTTCATCCATGTACCATAGTGCTTGTCACATTGGTCGTGGCATGTGGCACAAAGAGGGCTCCTTCATGTTTCTATGACTTGTGCGTCGTGGCATCCGGAGCCACTTTCTATAGTTTTTCCTCCTATTTTGAAGTTTGGGTTACTGACTTCACTCTAAAACCTACATCTAAGGCCTAAAACACTCATTAATTCTCTTTGTCCACACATCACAATAATCTTACTTAATTATCTGTAATTAACCTGATTAACAAGAAGTTTAATATTCAGGACGTTACTTGTGCATTAGTGAAAAATCTTAAGTATGAGATCTAATGCCCTCGCTAACATTACCATGCACTCCACTATAATCTTACTAATCAATTCAAAATCACTTAAAAAAATTGAAAACTATGGGATCCTAATAAAAATTTCTGAAATCATTTTATAACTTACTTAAGTATAAATCTATATACACACAGTGGAAGCAATAAACCTATGTGAATCAAGGATTTAAAAAACATGTGCATCACTTAAAAAACAAAGTGAAAATTTGCACCGTGTGCCGTGGCTCATGCCATATATGCCACGGCATGTGGCATAAAGGCCACAGTCGATCGCTCTGTGCCGTGTACCACAGCATGCGAGTACATGTGCTGTGGCAAACACACCTAAATTTGCTATCAAATGGCAGTTTCTAATATGAAATTCATATGCATGCCATTTTCATATATAATGTCCGATTGGGATGGATCAAGTGCCCACACGAAACTTATTTTGAAATCTAACTAATGACACTAGTTTCATCTCAATCCGATATCTCTATCAAAAATTGAACACTCGAATGCATTTTGACCAGTTTCTGCCAAATTTTTTGCCACTCAAGTGTCTTAATTCGAAACCAAATGTTATTAACCATTTTTTGAGCCTTGACCAAGTCTAAATGGACAATACATACCTAATTGACTATACACAAACACATATAGCACACATACACAAATTTTGCCTTCAATCGCCCATTTCACCCTTCGGGCCAAATTAACATTTTCATTTCTTTAATTCTCATATACGGCCAAATCACTACTTATAATCTCCACCCATCTCATATTCATACATAATTACATCCATCCACTAGCCAATCTAGATATTTCATCATTCACACATATACAAGGGCTAAGGAGCTCAAAATCACAAAACATACCACAATCATATCTTTATGCACATGTACAAATCCTATGACAACTTATACATATATAAGATTAATAACAGCTAAATTCATTATACCAAAACCTTACAAAGGCTTAGTAAGAGATCTCAACTCAGCCAATGTCTTTCACTTTGAACCATTAGCACCAGAACCTAAAAAATGTAAATAACCATGGGTGAGATAAAAATCTTAGTAAACAATATAGTTCATTAATTGCTTATTTTCACAAATAATCATGCCAAAGTAACAAAATAAAGTAATATCACATACATATACATATACATGTACATATATATCAAAATATGAAATGATTCCTCTTTTTAAAACAATTTCAAACAAATACACACTAGTATGATCGTCTAGCCACCGAACCTCCAATGCTCCCTAACATAAAACCATAGGCCTCCTAGATCAACCACTTGTTGACTCGAGCGCACTTTCGGTGGTATAAATACTCGACCAAAGGTAATCTAACCCACCTACAGACTATGATTTTGCCTCTATCATAAATGATTTTTCCTCTTCACATACTTGTGACAGAGGCATTGTTGACTCCTAATCCGCACCCTATTGGGTACTAGAGAGTTGTCAGACTGTCTGGATGTCCAATGGTAACAGTCCCATAATCACTACTATAAAAAAATGACATAAATGATAGTTTTTTTACTTATAAATGAACCGTCATGTATGACCCTGACACTTAAAGTACCCCTAAATAAATAACGGTTATTTACCCGTTATTTATTCCTTTGTATAAATGACGATTAAATAACCTATCATTTAAAATATATTTTTCTGCATCTTCTGTAAGAATAAATGATGAGTATTTAAAATACCCGTTATTTATTCTAACAAAAAATGATGGGAAAATATTTGCTCTTCATTTATTCCACCAGATAATAAATGACAAGCAAATATTTGCCCGACATATATGTTTTGGTTACAATAAATGACGGGCAAATATTTACCCATCATTTAAGGTAAGAATATATGACGGGAAAATATTTGCCCATCATTTTTTGTTAGAATAAATGATGGGCAAATATTTGCCCATCATATATTCTATGGTTTTTTTAAAATAACGGTCTGTTATTTATAGCAGCCTCCCTATAACAACTATACAAATAATAACCGATAGCAATTCCAACATTTTTATACATGAATATCAATTGAAATTGAATTATAATCAATAAAAAATAAAATAAAAACTAATCTCTTATTCTAATCTATCAAGTAATCAATATATAGAATTTTTTAAAGGAAGTAATTTACCAACAAATATCAAATAATGAGTGAAAACTAGTAAAACTATAAACACTAATCCTACTTGCACTAAATTTATTGATTTTCATCTTTGTGCAATGACCACACTTGGAATATGTACTGGCACCACTCTTCAATTACCTCATTTATTTGTGAATGCCCAAATTCTTTAATGTAGGAATCCTCATAGTACTGTAAAACATAAATTATCCACCATAAATTTATTTTAATAAATTAAATTCATTGGTAATTATAAAGTGAAAATTAATTTTTGGCACACCATTATAGGAATTGTGCTCTCATTATGGATAATGATGTCTTTCATGAACCTCATAACACAAAAGCCACAATCCAAGCTATTTTTCATTTGTCGTAGGTACTACAAATTAAAGAATCAATGAGTACATATTAATGCATTAAAAAATTATGAATATTTAAATTAAAAAATGATATTAATTACCTTTATTATATTCCAAGTGTAGACTGCATCAAAATTTATAAATGACCTGGAATTATTTGTTTAGTGTTTGTGTGATACAACACAATTGCCTTAATAAAAAAAAGAAAAAATATGTCAATATAGAAATAAACAAATAAATATATAAAATACTTATTTTTTGCACTTATGTATTAATCAACTCCAATAAAATTTATCTATTTTCTAGTTTTCCACCAAGAGAATCAAGATAATATATTCTTGAAGTGCTACTATATGGTTCAGTGGCAATCAACATCCAATAGTCCCTAATAGCATTAACAAATGTTATAAAATTATAATTAATTTACTAAATTAATCTTAACAAATCCATTAATATAAGTAAGAAGTAGGTTACCCTTGGCAATATAGTATTAAGAATAATGTCCCCTTTTGAGCCGTTGCTTTAAAATTTTCACTTAATTGCTTTGCTTGATCTAAAATCTTGTCCTTTTTAATTAAAGCATGTGCGCTAACCTCATGGGGACTAACAAAAACGAACTTCATTTGTAGGCTGAAAGGGACAATAAATTTTTCATGCAAGCACCTACCAATAATATATCAAATGGATTAGTATATATTTAAAATACTATCTATTCATATATGAAAGATAATTTACCATATATAAAAGCTGAGAACAGTGAGGCTGGTCATCTTATGTTGCAGCACTTCATCTATAATATCGAGCAAAAGTATATCATATCGTGGTGCATGGTATATTCCTGTCTCGAATGGGATTCGCAGGATGGATGGAGGATTAGACCTATGAATTATTGCATATGCTTAAAGTAAATTTCAATGCTAGCTTGACAATTAAGGCTCTTGTTCAGGTATTGCTACATGCGAGACAATTTTTGAGGAAAGCCTAGATCGAGGCACAGTCTTTTTCTTGGATTGTGCATCTTTGTTAGCTTTTTTTAGACTTGGCATCTTAACATTGGTAGCTTGCCATCCAACAAAGCTACCCATCGCCTCTTCTACAATCCTTGCATCCTCGATGGGAATAGGTAATGGATAGTTGAGATCTTTAGGTACATCAATAGTAATTCGTACATAGGATGCAGGGAGTGGCATATTATGTAATGTGTCTCCAGGCATATTGAACACTCAACCGATAGCAACCACATGTGATGATTCGGGCTATTTGCTAACAACTCACATATACTCTCGCCCTATATTAATGAGTAATATACTATATTAATGTTATGGAAAATAAAAATAGTGAAATATAAGTGAAAAAAATAAGTAGTATTTTACCTCAGGGAGATTTTTAACGGGCTGCGTTACACTAAAATTACCTTTCCCGCTAGGACTAATATGAAACTCCCCCTCCCGCCTTTCCTTATCCTTTAGCAAGGTGTCAATAAATTCTTGTTACCTAGCTAGCTCCTCTTTCAGTGTGGCAATCTCAGCCCTTGCACCCACGTCCTCTGTTGACTTCATCTTTTTTTGTGGCCCAAATATTTATTTTTTTGTGACACCAAAGCCATAACCCCTAACCCGATCGGAGTGTTCAGGATTACCTAGTGCCTTGCCCAAGACATCTCCATCATCAGGTAGGCCACTTTTCTCTATCTCAACCTGTGCAACATATAGTGAGAAAGTTAAGTTTATTAATTGATTATAAGAAAAAATGACAATATTAAAATAATATACTTACACATTCGTTGGCAAGTTCCTAAATATGTTCATCAACAATATTTCCTTCTTTATTGGTCCGAGCTTCTATGAAGAGTTTATGACGTGAAATAGAACTTGCTCCTGAACCCTCTCGCTTGATTTATGCATTTAAATAAAGTTGAACATAATAATACACATATCAATTAAATAAACTAAAATTATATGACTTAAATATTAACATACCATTTGCTGCTCAATTCCTGCATATCCTATGCGCCCTTTCTTATAAGGGTATATATCTTTCTCATGTAACTCTTTCTTTTGGTTGCTCAATTCCTATGCAAAATACATAGAATCAAATCAAAAATATATATATTGATAATAAAAAATTATAATTCTCACTTGGAATTGCCCCTCGAAACGTTGGGCAATAAATTCATCCCCTTGTTCTTGTGAGACTAATAGCCTTATTAATTCGGGAACTTCAGCACTAATGTTTTCAGTCGATTTTTTAATGTATTTCATTCCAACAAAATACTAAATGTCCGCATTGCTTTTCCAGCTTATTGAATGACCAATTTCATTCAATTAGCATCAATTACGAACGCTGATTGTAAAACAAAGAAATTAATTAGATTTGTAGTCAAGTAATTAAAATTAATTATAATGATTATAAGTAAAGTATTTTACCTCTACTTGCTCCCAAATATAATTCTTTGTTACTGGACTAACATCGTTCCAACTCCTAATTGTAATGGGCACATTTGCCTTTGCCACAACTCCTATGTAGCTAATAAATTTATTTCTATTAGTCTTGATAGGTTGACCTTTGTAATTCCATTCAAGCTTATATTTTTGTCCAGTAGCCCTTCTCCTATTCACCTCGTTCATCAATGTCAATCCCCTCGTTATTTGATTTGCTACTTGTTGAATTTGTTGGTCATTCATGTCAATGCTAGGATCAGTATTGCTAGGTCCACTAGGATCAATACTTTTTTGAGAAGCCATTTACCTACAAAAATAAAAAAAAACAAATATGGAGAAGAATTGAATGATAAATTGATTAAAAAAGTAATTGACTACTCGACATGTAAAAAAATTCAGCAGCATAATGTCATAAAAATAAGTATTTTCCAAGCTCAAACTCACTTTTTAAATCCAACATCTTATATCAATAAGCCAAATTCAATCATACACAATCTCAACAGTAACAAAATCCAACAAAATGACATTTTCAACCATATACAATTTCAAAAAAAAAAATCATTGAAAAATCACAAAAAAAAAGAAAAATACCATAAACATCAATTCTAATCGTTGCTTTTTGTCTCATTTATCATTCTAATGTTACTCATACCTTACAGTAGTAATCTCATGCCAAGATAATATCATTCATTATAGCAATTGTCAAAATCTCAACAAAATAGTTATAATTTTTAGAGAAACCGCGCGTCAACTTTGGTCACTCAAATCAACTCCAATTGTAATAAAATTGGTATACTAGTATATTTCAATATAAAGTTTCTAACGATAAAATTATCCAAATCAAATAAGGTATATAATTTTAAAAAAAATTATAAAAAAATCGTTCAAAATTAAAAAAAATACAATCATCATGAATATGCATTTCGATCACTCATTTTCATCCTCATAATTATTCTGAGGCTACCCATAACCTTCATTAACATCCTTGAGCCAAGAACACATCATACATTGTCAATTTCGACAACCCACATTACCAAAATCAAGCAACAATATGCACAAAAAGTTAACTACGTAAATTCAAACAATAAAACTCTACAAAACAATGAATAAATCATTCCCACAACCAAAAACCAAAGGATATTGAAAGAAACGCCAGAAAACACAAAAAAAATGTACTTTGGAAGAAAATGGGTCAAAAAGCAATGGCAAACTCAGGGCACAACAAACGGCAACAAGGACAACGGTGGAAACATGACAGAGGTGGGGGTTGATGGTCAACTATGGAAATGAAGTCACTTTATAGGTTTACTTGTGATTTCAAGTGAAAGTGGAGAAGAGAAGAGACAAGAGTTCATCAGGCGTGCAAGAAAGAATATGAAATGGAAGGAACTGAAAAGTTTTTAAACAAGAATAAATGACGGGCATTTAAATGACGAATTTTCTTAAAACCGTCATTTTTAATGGTATCATATATCAATAATTTTGTAGTAGTGAATGTGCTATACCTGATGACCCATAGTACTAGCCCGTATAATGCTGCACCGGATGTCTCATTATGCTAGCCTGACTATTTGGATTTTTCACTCATATATCTCCACATACACACATCCCCACATATCCTGGGTGAACTCCCACCCTCTATGATTATGCTCTTTCACAATTTCCCTACTTATACACATTTCCACAATATATATACTTCAGTATCATATATGTATATATCCATTGAAATCAATCATTTTTTTCAAATTCATTTCACAATGCAAAGTTCATGCTAAAAACCATTTCAATAACAATTATGCATAAAACTCATAGATTCACAATTTATCATTTGATATTCACTTTTGCACAGTTATAATAGTTAATAAATATGATAAGCTATATGGTTACCTTAACCCTTCTGTACAATAGAATGGGTTATTTATGTAACTTCAACCCTATTTAAATTTCTTTCTCACAATTTGTGCATCACACATAAGAATCTACACAGAATTGGCATTCAAAGTCAATTCCTCTATTGACCAAAAGTGTCAATTGTCACATTTAAACACTTAATTGCTATCAAATCTACATTTCACACTCGATTACACACATTACCACTAATTACCCTTTATTCCAAGCTTTAACATTTTCTAGAAATTTTCTCTCACTACTCTCTCTTGATTAGCGCAATTCTTGCCTACAACTCCAAAGCTTTATTATTTCGACTCTAACCAGTCACAAAGCACTAGTTTAGTTCCAAAAAACATTTTTATTATTATAAGGTAAGAAATCAACTCCTTAAAATTCTCGAATTCATTTTCTCACTAATTAAAACTCAGAGAAAATAGAGTAGATTTGAAGGTTAAGGTAGTATGTGACTTACCCAATAAGTAACAAGTCGAAGACACCGTCCTTGCTCCTGATTTAGCTTGCCCTAGCATATGCCTTACTCTTCTCTATGCCAGACCTCTCCTCCCATGTTTTTTCCTTTTGTTTTTTTGAGCTGGACATGTCCCTATTAATTTGATTTCTGCTCCATGCATCGCGGCGCATCTATCCCCCACCGTGGCACGTGATACAGTGAGAGAAATCCCCACTATGCTCACATGTTCTACTTTGAGACTCCGCTCTTCTACTCATATCTGTTTATATAATATCCCTATGAGTCAAAATAATACTTCACTACTCAAAATCCTATTCCCACCTTAAATCACCGATCCATTCTTAATTAATCAGTAATACAGCATTAGAAATTCATGATATTACATGAGCTTAGGGGATGGATGTAGGCCAATGTCGACTTAATTGGGATAAAATTATTGTGCAATATCTCTATCCTTACTCTCTTTAATTTCAACTCTTTTATAGTTGTGATTATCTTATTAACTACTACAACAAAAGAATTTAGGTTCTCCAAGTGTTTGAAATTTGTAGCTAAAGCTTTAAAAGTTTCTCTATTTACTTATTTCACTAAAAAGTTTCAGTTATATCTTCAAATTTTAAAAATTTTAAGAAGACTAAAAATTTTCTAAACACCCAATTTACCTCCCTCTTGAATGTTGTTGTTTGACCTTACAGCTAGTGGTCTAGTCTCGGTCAACATCGACATTCTGATCCTGGTTGTTGCCTGCAATTCAATCCCAATTGAAGTTGGTTGTCTGATCCCAATCAACGTAGTGGTTTGGCCCTAATAGAAGTTTGCCAGAGGCAGCAACGTTGAAGTTGAGAAGGTAGCAAAGTCAACAAACAAATGTGAAGGAATAAAGAGGCTTACATGAAAATTTAAAATAATAAGGGTTTAGAAATTATCTAAAATTTCAAAGTGATTGAGGTAAGATTTGAATTTAAATTTGGGTCAAATTTAAATTCACACATTTTTAATTATACCTAAACAATGGGTTTGACTCAAATCTAAATCTATATGCATTCAAACATAATATAAAGATATTTACAATCTTTGTTTGGGACTTTAGAATAATTACCCCCCGCTTTAAATTCTCTATTATAATTTATCTCCAATTAATCAAAGCCTTTTGAAAAGCCTAAAAGATTAAATCTTACCTTGAGTATTTTACTTCAATATAATTTAATTTAAATAAATACAATTTCTTAATTACAAAAATACATTAAATTTCTTTTTATTTAATCTCACTTAAAGATTAAAGTTCATTTCTCCTTAAACCAGTTTTTAAAAGAGCAAAAATCTCCCTTGGTTAGTGATATATTAAAAAAGCTATTTTTGTTAGCATGCCATGTCCTTAGGTGCTAATTTATCTTTAAACTTTTCTTTTTCTAGGAGTGTTGTCTCCTAAAGTTTCTTTTCATTCAAGAAGCACTAGGCACATGTACTAATAAGTAAGACATTTTTCTCTTAAATCATTTTTCAAATGGGCAAAAATCTTCTTCCATTTTCTATTGGGTGACTTTTATTCTTCTGGAGAATGGTTTAGAGAGAAAAATATCACATTTATTAGTATAGGGTATTCGGCATTCTTTGGACGAAAGTATGGGAAAAATACACTTTAACCTCTCAGTTAACTTTATAAATTTATCTTAAAATAAAAAACCTATGCCTTGGAATTAAATTCTTAAAATTTAACCCCTTTTTAAGTAATTTATATTTTACTCAATTAATTACAAATTAAATTTCATTCACAGTAAAATAATCTTGTCATTACTTGGATGCTAGAAATTAAAATCAAGATGTCATAGGCCACTGGGCAATTACCTATTTCCATTATTGACACTAATGCCAATAAATAATTAAAAACATAATATATTTATTTTAATAATATCATATTAAAGTATTAATAATTATTATTTATAAACATTCCACAAAAACTTATAATTTTTCTTTAAAAATTAATAGCTTGACTAGTATTTCCGAGATGTATAGATGATTGTTTTTTAACAATTCAACTATTATATTTGTCAAAAAAACTAACATTTACTTTTAAAATTATAAATACAATAGTTAAGTTGTAATTTTTGAAGAAATTATAAATGTCAAAAAGATAACTTGTAAATTTGTCATTGGACCTAGTAAAACGATATTTTCCTTAATGTTTGGCCTACTCAGATCAACTAGAATAGACCCAAAAATAAAATCCAACCTAAATAATCCTAAGTTGACAGAATTATTGACTCTATATTTATTAAAACTTTTTGATTTTTATATATAAGTATAATTAAGCCAACGTCGTTAAATATATAGTTATCATATCAAAAAATCAAGGGAGAATTTCAGATAAAAATAAAAGATATGATATAGTTACTAGTAAGTTTTAAAAAAAATTTAAAAATTCAAATCAGTTTATAGGAATAAAATTAAAAATAATTTTAATTATAAAAAAATTAAAATACCCTTCACTTGTTATATAAAATCATTAATTGTTAATTTTTTTATATACTTCACTTATTAATTTACTAATATGAGTTACAAATTATATGAGTTAACATGTCAATAATTATATAACACTTGACATCAATTATTCAATCATAAATAGCAACATCAATTATTAAATTTCTAACTTTACTTGTTAATTTACTAACATTAAATGTAAATTACTGACAACTCTTATAATTTATTAACATCAGCTGTAAATTACTAACAAGCTTGTAATTTACAATTGATGTTAGTAAATTAAAAAGTAAAGTTATCAAAGTAACAATTAATGTTAGTGCTTGTTTGACAAATAGATGTCATTTATAAGTGATATTGATAAATTAACAAATGAAATAAAAGTGTTAACAATTATACATAGTAAGTGAAGGATACTTTAATCTTTTAAAAGTTAAAATAACTTTTTATTTTTATCCTTTTAAACTAAACTGAAATTTTAATTTTTTTTAAAACCTACTAATAATTATAGCATATCCCCTCGCCCTTATTTAAACTTCTTCCAATAATCAATAAGGCAATGTTTGACTTATCTGATCAAAAAAGAGAATGGTTAAAAGGGCATAAAAAAGAGATCACCACGACATGAAATGGAATCCAGTCCGTAGGTACTGCCGTGGACCACTCATGTGCGTCAGCTTTAACTTGTTTCTGTTTTTTCTTTTTAAACATAAACTCTCTTCATTTAAAAAAATAAAATATTTTTAGTTAAATTTTACATTTTAATAAAGTAATTACTTATTTTAAATTAATTTTATCTTTTCATATTTATTCCTATTAAATATCTTATAATAAATATAAAATTACTATCAATAGGGACACTTAAAAAAAAGGTAATAATTACACCTCAAAAGATTAAAAATGCCTTATATTTTTGAATATCTAACCCTTTCAAAAATACCTTATTTTTTTAAATGGAAGGAGTACTTCAAATTTTTAATTATATTATCTATTGAAAAAATTAATCATTTTGATTCCTCTAATTTTGACTCAATTATAATTTAATTTTAAACTTTAACTCATTATAATTTAATTCTTATAATTTTAACTCAATTGTAACTCAATACCTAATTTTACATGTTATAATTTAATTCTTATAATTTTAATCATTTAAATATTAACCTTTATAGTTTAAAAAAATAAAATTAAAAGATTAAAAGTATTTTAATCTTTAAATATTTATAATATTTATAAAAAATTAAAGAATTTAATAATAAATTTAAACATAATTTTTATATTTTTTTTTTTTTAAGATATATAAATTGACATTTAAATTATTAAAATTATAAGGATTGAATTATAAAAGTTATAATTTAAATAACCAAATTAAAATTTTAAAAATTAAATTATAATAAATTAAAATTTAAAAATTAAATTATAATTAATTTAAAATTATGGAAATTAAATAATTAAATTGTGACCAATATTTGCTTATCATGATATTGGATCGAATGGATTGAGTGCAAATCCCTTTCGAGAAGTGAATGATGTGTCTTCACTAAGAGCCGTGAGGCTTACGGCAGCTTTGGCCTTCGGAAGATCTCCGTAGAAAGAGCACGGGGAAGGATGTCGTCTTTCTTGCGGTCTTTTCATCCTGTAATTTTTTTTTTTTGGGGTAAAATTTTCATCCTCAAACTGAATGACATTACCGTGTGCAATCCTCTGCCTTATCTTTTATTTTGTAATTTTGTGTACTGTTGACGTGACCACTACCTTATGATTTGAACTCTTCTCTTTTATTTAATGTATGCTTTCCTTTATTGGTTAAAAAAAAAAAAAACCTCTACCGTATCTAATGTTTAACATGTTTTTTTAAAAATTTATTGTTATAAAATTACTTTTTTTATTAAAAAATATAAAATATTTTTAAAAAATTAAATATTTAAAAATATAAAATATTTTTAATCTTTTAAAATATAATTATTGCCTTCTTTCTAAAAGCACCCTTATTAATAATAACTTTATATTTATTGTAGGATATTTAATAAGAATAAATATGAAAAAATATAGTTAGTTGAAAAATAATTAATTATTTTATTAAGAGGTGAGATTCAATTAAAAATATTTTATATTTTTTAATAGAGGGAGTATAAAATAACTATTTCTTTTAAAGCTAAAAAGATTAGAAAGTAACTAGATAAAATTAAAACAATAAATTGAAACTAACGGTTGAATGTATATTATATTTTTCTCATTTAATTTTTTTAAACTTTAAAATTTTAATTTCTCATAAAGCTATAATTCATATTCTTTAAATTAACAAATCAATCTTATTAAATTATTAATATTATAACTTATAAGAACATTTTATTCAATGTTGAACATATAAAATTACATTGTGTTTTCCAAACTTTGCACAAGTATAAAATGAATCAAATTTTTTATAAGTTCTTATAAATGATATATACAATAGGCCATTAAAGAACAGGACTCACATTATATTTATGTCTTTTATAATAAAAAATATAATTTAAAATAAAGTATTTAAATTTAAATATTATTTAAAAACTGTCACTACATAAGCAGAATAAAAAAATGGAATACAATACAACAAATTTGAAAACATCGATCTATTCAGGGGATAAAAACAAATTAATAGCCAACAAAAGTTGATTGAATTAATAATAAGAATTTGATTAATGATTTAAAAACCTTTCTAGCACTTAATTTACATGTACGTACGTTTGCAAAGCCTCCTTTCTACGATTATTAAAAAACAAAATGTTTTTTGAATTTTGAATTCTATATAATCATCTCACTTCCGAGCTCCGACCCCATTGGTATTGTAGTTTCGAACAACTCTGATTTTTTGTTTCACCGTCAGAGCCAACTGTCACCAGACAAAGCAAATCCACAAACATGAATACCGAGACCAACAACGATGCAATAATTCTCTACCCAACTGCCGCTAGAGGCCACCTTGTCTCCATGGTTGAGCTTGCCAAGTTCATTCTCTCTCACTATCATCGTCCACCTCTCACCATTCACATCCTCACTATCTCTCCTCCATACGACGCCGTTTCTATCTCCAACTACATTGCCTCTGTATCTTCTTCCATCACTCCCTCCATCGTCTTCCACAGCCTCCCTCCTGTTTCTCTTCCTACTTCATTCTCTTCCACCCCTAACCATGAAACCCTAATGTTTGAGGTACTTCGCCTCAACAACCCAAATTTCCACGATTTTTTGATTTCTCTCTCTAAAACTTACAACATTCGTGCCCTCATCGCTGACTCCTTCTGCTTCGAAGCTCTCACTCTTGCTTCAAAACTTCAAATCCCTGCTTACTGTTTTTTCACCAGCCCCGCCGCCTGCCTCGCCGCCTTTCTCTACTTTCCGACCATCCATCGCACCACTGACAAGTGCATCAAAGATCTCAATAACATTCTCAACATCCCTGGAATCCCACCGTTACCCAGTGGGGACATGATTAAACCGTTGCTTGAACGTAGTGATTCAGCATATCATAACTTCCTGAATGTCGCTGCTACTATGCCTAAAACAGCTGGCATCATAGTGAACACATTCGAAGCTTTGGAACACAAGTGTCTCCGAGAAATTTCCGATGGGCTTTGCGTTTCTGACAGTCCAACTCCTCCCATTTACACTGTGGGTCCTTTGATTGCATACGATAAAGAAAGAGCCACGGGACATGAGTGTTTACGGTGGCTAGATTCGCAGCCTGAGAGAAGCGTTGTGTTTCTCTGTTTCGGGAGTTTAGGTGTGTTTTCGAAAGAGCAATTGCGGGAGATAGCTTGTGGATTAGAGAGGAGCGGGCAAAGATTCTTGTGGGTAGTACGAAATCCTCCGTCGGAGAAAATCCATAACCTCGCAGCGTCGTCACAGGTAGACCCAGATCTGGATTCGCTGCTAACGGAGGGGTTCTTGGATCGAACCAGAGAAAGAGCGATGGTGGTGAAGAAGTGGGCCCCACAGGTGGCGGTGCTGAACCATGGGTCCGTGGGTGGGTTTGTGACCCACTGCGGGTGGAACTCAGTGCTGGAGGCGGTGGTGGCTGGCGTACCGATGGTGGCTTGGCCGCTGTATGCGGAGCAGAGGCTGAATAGGATGGTGATGGTGGAAGAGTTGAAGATAGCGCTGTGGATGCACGAGGAGGAGGGTGGGGTAGTGACGGCGGAGGAGGTGGAGGAGCGAGTGAGGGAGTTGATGGAATCGGAGATTGGAGAGATTGTGAGGAAGCGAGTTGGGATAGCCAAGGAAGAAGCAGAGGCTGCGATAAGGGAAGGAGGATCCTCTCGTGTAGCATTAGCCAATTTCTTTGAATCATGGAAGAATTAGGATTAAGCGTGCCATGGGGTTTACAGACAATTCATGGGGTTGGGCTTTGTATTTGTTTTTTCGCAATCTGAAACAATATCGTTTTAGGTTAAAAAGTGTAATGGTCTTTCGAATTTATTATGGAAGGATATCCTCTCAGCGGTGCATTCCATGCGCGTCCCTGCCCGGCGAGGATTTTTTTTTTTTCCTTTCTCGCCGCTGCTTCTCAGATTGCGTCTAATCCCCAGCTAAGTAACGCCGTAATTTTCACCGCAACATCACTGATTTTTTTGGATAACTTTTTCATATATATTTAAAGTAATTATATATTTTTGGAGTTGAAGTTAAGACCATAAAATAAGCTAAGGAAGTAAGGATAACTCCTTTAGAACAAGCAAAAGAAATAAATAATTTTAAACTGTTAAAATTTAACTTACACAATTTACAATATTAATAAAATAAATAAATAAAAAGTTCAATAATGATATACAATTATGAATTCTGCAGCTAAAGTTTTAGCAGTTAAATTTATTTACTTTTTATATGATAATTATTATATGAAATAATTAAATCTGTTTGTAAAGAAACAATTAAATCTAAACTATTTATTTTATTATTCAAGGGTACAGATAAAATGAGAAGAAAAGGAGAAAATAAGATTTGGAGAGGATTCGACCCCCAAATTTATATTTTAGCAATTCAATTTTGTTAGATTATGTGATGATTTATATAGGAACTGGCAACATGCTTAGTGCGAATTTCAAGTACAATATTTTTATATATGTACAATCATTAAATAGTAAATTTTATATAAATATATTATATAATTGGATATTAAAACTTGCCACTTGTTATTAACAGGCATTATTTCAAGTAGCATGAGTAATACTGAGGTCTTAAATTTGAGTATATATGAATACATAAAATATCTTTAAAAGAGTTATCTCCAATTTAGACCTGCAATGCTTAAATTTGAGCCAGTCAGATAAGAAACTTGTCAATTGTCATTTATTATCATCTAATCTATTTATCATATGGCATGTATAAATATATTGAAATATATCTCTTAAATCCAATGGTTATTTTATCCTTTTAAATTAAAGTCTAAGATTAAATATGGTATCTACTTGATATAAGTAGTAATATGGATAGTAGGTATTTATGGGATGAGATTGTTTCAATCCTATCCCATGTCCAATCATAAAAATGATAAAAATTAAATTATTATCCCGTATCTTATTTCATAAAAAATGATCATGGTTAAATTTGAAAAAACGGTGAAAAGACATTAGATATTTTTAATTTGTTTTACAATGCATCTGTCACCTTATCTCACAAATGAACAAGTCTTTTTATCAACTAAATTGATCATGTTCCATGTGCTTTATCATTTACGCCATCCATATATTTTAATTTAATATAACATTATGAATCTTTTTAATTTTTTAAGAAAATATATATAACAATGCAAACAAATATATGTAGTCTTTGAGTACAAAATGAGCTAAATTAAGAGATTAATTAATATTTGGTATGAATTTGTGTCATATATCTTGTTGTTATTATTATTATTATTATTATTATTATTATTATTTTTGGTTGAGTGAAAAAAGTTCAATCTTCCTTGGCTCAACTTTAAAAAAATTTCAAGCTTATTTAAGTTGGAAGTTGGATTGCACTAATATTATCCCTAAGAATATTATCCTTCAGGTATGCCATTGATTTTGCCTGTATTAGTGAGATAGTATCATAAAATTAATGCTTATTGTAAAATATTTAATATAATATCACTATAAATTACCATATACTATTTATTTTTTTAATTAAGTATGCAATATTTTAATTATTTATTTCATTTTTAATTGTCTTACACTGTCAACAATGTAAACCATTTAGGAAAATATTTATATATAGTTAAATTTACAAATTAATTAATATTAGGATAAATTAACTTACTGCCAAAAAAAATTCTTGTGCTGACAAAATATGGACTAATTTTTTAAAAATGTGAGAATATGACTGGTTTATATTGATATATGAAAGGTATATTATTGATGTATAATTAATTTATCATTAAAATTTTGAAAACTTACAAGGGGTTTATCATTGATATATAATAATATATCATTGATAAATATAATAAATCAACAAAAATATAAAATATAATAATTGTTAGGCTCCTTGCTTAGTTTAGTTTTATAATATAGGCTACATCTACAAAATCCCCTTAATATTATTTTATTTTAATTTTTTATGAGCCAAATTGGATTTTTATATAAAGAAATTAAGACTTTTCAAGTGACATAACAATACAATGAACCTTTTTCTATCATTATTAAAATGAGACTAAGTATTGAAAGAATAAAAATGAATGCATATGACTCTTATGTTTATTTTTTAAATAATTTTTTTAAAAATATTAAAAACAAAAAATTATTAGAACATTAAAACTTCATTTAGGAGTATGAATTGAAAGTTTAAGAGAGAGTATATGAATGTTAAGTAAAAGTTAAAATGAACATTAATTTTATTTTATTAATAATTAAAAAAGAATTGAGGGATTTGGGCTAAGTGTATTTAGATTTAAGCCCAAAGTAAAGTGAATTTTTTAAACTCCCAATCCCAATCTTAAAATCTTTCAAATGTATTCAAGATGACCCGTCAGATTTGGTCTAAATTACAAGCTCCAATTGACCTCAATGTATTTTCTTGTATAAATTTTCATATATTTATTTGAAATTAAGTATAAAATTTTACTTACTTGATTGTGTCAAAGCATAACCCTTTAACAATTATCATAGAAACAAATATTCTTAAATATTTTTAAAATTTGAGATTTGGCACTTTTTAAGTATTACATGATAAAATATCTAATAACCGTTTTGATTAAATTGAACAATTGTCATCATGTCGAGTAAAACACCTATTAAGTGAGTGAGCTTAAGTCAATCAGTAGATTCAAATCCTTTAAGTAATTAATCCATCTAACTTAGTCTAAATTATCATTTCTTGGGAGTATAATTTATTTTCAATGTACGATAAGATTATATGCGAGTGTGTGTAAGTCAAATAATCAAAGAGGAAAAATCTCCCAAAAATGCATTAACTAAATCCCTTTAATAAAGGTATGGTGAAAATTGGCTTAATCGAGTTATCATAAAT
Source organism: Prosopis cineraria (assembly GCF_029017545.1). Taxonomy (NCBI): domain Eukaryota; kingdom Viridiplantae; phylum Streptophyta; class Magnoliopsida; order Fabales; family Fabaceae; genus Prosopis; species Prosopis cineraria. The sequence continues at coordinate 19,156 of NW_026555351.1, forward strand.
TATATGTTAGCAATATTAATAAAATAATGAGTTGGTGTAATGCTCTCATTGACATTATCATACAATCTTCTACATAATTTACTAATCAAAATAAAACTTCTTTGAAAGCTTTGAGATCCCAATATAAAGCTTTTAAAAATATCTTTATAAAAGCCATTTATGTTATTCAAAATAGCATACAGCAGAAGTATTGGACATAAACACATCAAAGAGCAACTCAAAACATCATAATTCTCCTGAAAAATAGGCCATGTGTTATGGCTCATGCTACATGAGCTATGGTATATGGCATTGAGGCTTCAGTAGCACATTTTGTACCATACGCCGCAATATGTTATCACGCATTGACACATGCGTTATGGTGCACATACCAGAATCTGCCGTCAAATTGTAGATTCTGATATGAACTTCAGATGTGCGTCTTTTTTGCATTCAATGTCTAATTGCGGTGATTCAAGTGACCGCACAAAGCTTGTTTCATAATTTATAAAATGACACTGGTTTCATTCAAATCCGATATCCCCTTTAAAAATTAGATTCCCAAGTGCATTTTGAACATTTTATGTCAAAATTTGCCACTTAAGCATCACCATTTGAAACCCCAAAGTTAATGGCCACTTCTAGGGCTTTAACCATATTCAAATGGACAAACAACACTTGATTGAGCAATTATATACACAATATAATACACGTGCACACATTTGGCTTATAAACTGCCTAACACACACTCTGGGCATATTTCTTAATTCTCAATCTCATTCATACCTAAGGCCAAATCTCATATACTCATCAAGTATTCATCATATTCACACGTTCTCACATTCATCCACTAAACCACATAGTCATTTCATCATGTACACAAATATACACAAGTTCATTGGGCTAGAACTTAAAATTCACAAACATACATACATATTCACATGTTTATATACAAGTATAAATTTCTATGGCAACTTATATACATGACTATACTATTAGCAAATGCATTCATTACACCATCTTATAATGGGCTTTTTAGGAGAAATCTCTCCCCTTGGCCCAATTCCTTTTCCCTTATACTATTAGTATCAGAATCTGAAAAATATGAATAACCATTGGTGAAATAAAAATCTCAGTAACTAATATAGTTCATTTAATATCTATTATCACAAATAACTATGCTAATGTAACAAAACCAAATTAATAGCTTTTATATATATATATATATATGAAAAGCATATATAATTTCCTCTTTTCAAAGCATTTTCACACAATTACCACAATAGTACGATCATCTATCTACTGAACCTATAATGCTCCCCGACACAATGCAAGGTCTCCTTTACTTAACCATAATTAACTCTAATAAGATGGCAATCAAGGAATTAACCCTTAAAGGATTACCAAAGTTGTAAAATTATATAAATGAGAAGAATTCTCAAATCATTTATAATAGAATCCCACAACTCAATTTTCAATCTCAATAAAATTCTAATATACTCAAATCAAAGTTTTAAAACAATACGGAAGCTTGAAAATCACATGGGACACAAAACAATGAGATTTAAAACTCAAAATTTTGTTTTGTATAGAAAATGACCCATTTACTGTTACTTATGATTCATGCATCGTGGCTCACTCGCCTCTGTGCCATACACCGTGACGCATTGCATGAATTTGACAGTAGCAGCTGCTATCATTTGACAGTAATGGGAGCAAACTTCCAACACGACCCAAATCTTTGTCGGACATCCGATAGAGGTGGTTTTGGTACCTACATGGAGCTTTCTCCTAGCTCTAACTAATGGAATAGGTTTCTCACTCAAATTTATTTTCTACAAAAATTTGGACATCAAAACTCATTTTACCACTTTTTCACCAAAATTTCACAACCATGGTGTCCTAACTCAACCTTAAGTGTCAAAAGCCTACATCGACTCTTTAACCACTTACTGGACTCTAGCAGACCTGTGTAACGCACAAAACACAACCAAAAACACATATTTCTCAAAATTATCACTCAACCTCAAATTTTACAAAATGTAAAGGGGACGAAATTCATGCTCAACCATATCAATTCAAACATGAAACAAAAATGGCCCAAAGGTTACATTTTTAATTCACTCTTTTTTTGTTTCCTTGACTCTTGTTTTTTACTTCCCCCTCCTTGAAATATTTTCTTCTTATGATGAAATAATTTATCCCTCTTCAAAATTCAAATGCCTTTATTGTGATCATTTCTCATGTATAGAGCTCTATTAGTAGTGTCATTACTTTAATTTGATGTCCCTCTAAATGGGTCATCTTCACCTGCTACATCTTCATTTATTTTTTCATGTAACAGAAGAATAGACTATCCCTTATCAATAGGGTCAGGGATATAGAACACTTGTTTAGCTTGTTGTGCTAAACTGAAAGACTCATCTTTATACTCTTCCTTGTTCAAATCGACTTGTACAAATCCAAATTGATAATCAAATTTCAAGCTATTTTTTTAATCAATCCACTTACACCCAAAGACCAGAACCCAAAAGGATATGTAATCTAAATTCCATATATGCTCAATTACACTAAAATATGACATGTTTGAATAGATAGGATTTTTATCCCTAGTACTAGAAATATGCATGGAATGAGCTATAAGAGTTACACCACTATTTTGCATTATGCTCCTATCATCTTGCTCCCTTGTATAAAATGTATACCCATTGACAAGGTAAGCAGTGTAAGAAATAGCCTATCTGCTTGGATCATTAGCTAACCATCTCAATTTTTCAGAAACTGAATTAGAATCAACATTTAACATTAAAGAATGTGCTCCTTAAACCATCTGTAAAAGTTTCATTGTGTTCCCTAACATACCAAATTTTTGATTTATTGATATTACTCCTAAGTTCAACCATATGCTTGTCTACATACTCTTTAACGTCTTTAGTGTTGTGCAACACATATGAGTGGGCTTACTCCCATTGTACACTTGAGATAGTAACAACTTTATTTCCCATGATCCCCTCTCCACCTATTCTACCTATATGTTGAGACTTTGGAAGCCCAATATAGCTAACATGGCTCAGGTACTCAATATAAAAGTCAACAGCCTCTTCACAAATATATTATTCAACAATACAACCCTCTGGTCGACTCTAGTTTTTCACATAGCCTTTAAAAATCTTTAAATAATACTCAATAGGATACATCTATCTTAAATAAATAGGCCTACACATTTGAACCTCCCTAACTAAGTGAATGGTTAGTGGATCATAATATCAAAGAATGCCAGTGGAAAATACATTTCAAGCTCACACAATGTTAATACAATTCGGGCTTGCAACCTTGGCAACTTATGTGGGTTAATCACTTTACTATAAATGGACTTGAAAAACAAACATAATTTAGTGATTGTCCCTTATACTTTAGGGGGTAAAATTACACAAATAGCCATCAGAATGAAATCCTCCATTAAAACATGGCAATCGTGAGACTTTAGGCCCTTCAACTACAGATCTTTCATTGATACAAGATTTTTTATGTTTGAAGAGTAGCCCTTAGAACTTTAGTTGCATTAAGGAACTTATAAAATGCAATTTTCTCTTTCTTAGATAGTGTATGAGCTGCCAGAGGGAAAAAAGTACAGTTCCCCTTATCTTAGGGTGCCATTCCTTCTCTTATTCCTAAAGAAACTAAGTCCAACCTTGCTTTATGCCATATTTTGTTTTTCCTTACACTTGGAGTAAAGTCTCAATAAGACTCTCATAGACATTTTTCTCAACATGCATGACATCAAGAAAATGCCGAACATCTCAGGTGGTCCAATAAGGGAGTTTAAAGAAAATAGATATTTTCTTCCATCCGCTTGTCCCAAGGTTCCTTGTAAATAATTTAGCAAATTTATTATCCAAATCCTTGATCTTCTTAAATAGCTCATCACCAATTAATGGCAAAGGTGTCTTACCTTCTTTAGGATTTCCATTGAACGCTTCTATCAACCATCGATAATGATGTTCTTAGTGTAAAAACCTATGGTGCTTGAGGTAAACATCCTTCATCCTATGTTGAAGCCTAATATAATGTGTTCCCTCTTCGCAAATAGGGTATCCAAGTTGCCCTTTAATGCTATACCTTGACAGATTACCATAAGCAGGAAAGTCATTGATTGTACCGAAGAGCATAGCTCTTAAAATGCATCATTTTTCTCTATACCCATCATATACTTCTATATCTGACTCCCACATGATCTTTAAGTTATCAATTAGAAGAGCTAAATATATGTCTATGTCATTCCTAGGTTGCTTGGGTATTGCAATTAGCATGGATGACATCATATACTTGTACTTCATGCAAAGCCATGGAGGAAGGTTATAAATCACTAAAATGATTGGTCATGTGCTGTGGCTACTACTTTCAAGCCCTTGAGGATTCATCCCGTCGGTAGACAAAGCAAGGCATAAATTCCTACTCTCTTCCCTAAATTCAATGTACTCATAATCAATCTTTCTCCATTATAGAGAATTAGCAGGGTGACAAAGCATGTCGTCTTCTATCCTTTCATCTGCATACCATGTTAAGCTTTTTATAACTTTTTCACGGCCATACATGCATCTAAATCTAGACACGATTGGAAAATACCATAGTGCCTTTGAGGGACTTGATCAGTTTTACTTGTAGTGTGAGGCATTACAATTTGGACACTCGGTTAACGACGCATATTCATTCCAAAATAAAAAGCAATCATTAGGGCATGCGTGTATCTTTTCATAACTCATGCCAATTGATCACACTACTTTCTTTCTGTCAGATATTTGACAAGGAAGCTTATTTTCCTTAGGAAGTAATTATACTTTCAAAATCCAAGCAACTTAGTAAAGCTCACATCGCTCCATCCATATTTTTCCTTCATATTGTATAATTTTAACATTGCTGACAACTTTGATGCACTATAACTAGCATATAGTAGCATCTTCGGATCACTTTTCAACTTCTCAAACATTTTTGGACAATCCTTAAGGTCCTCTTAAATTGCCTGAGCTATCTATTCAAGACAATCTTCCTAAAGTGCACATATGTCAAAATTATCAGGAGATGATGTATAGCTTTCACTATGTTTCTAGCTACAACCAATATCATCTCTTATCTCACAATGCATTGTCTAACACTTGTAACTTTAATCCATCTCATTAATCACTAAATATTCTTTATAAGGATCTAGACTAACCCACTTCACAAGATCGCTTTTTAAACATGGGTAAACAATCCTAATAGAGTCCTCCACATGCTTAACTACAAGCTTAATGAAATCTGCCACACCATCTTAATATTTCTTAGATAGATGATTGGCAGACATCCATTCCTTATCCATAATTCCTTTGAAAGATTAAGAGGGAAATACGATTAGTAACTTTGACAACTCTTAGATAGTGGGAGTTAGATACAAGGATCAATCAGTCAATAAGTCACTAACCACATGTTTGCACATTCCCTCTTTAATCTTGTTTAAAACTAATAATTACATTTTAATGCTAACTATTGAAATAATTTCGGCAGCACAACGACTTAAAAAAGAGAGTTTCTCGGGCTTTATTCGGTCTCTTTATTAATCTAAATGATAACAACAGTAGCATCCACAACAATCACATAAAGTTATATCCAAGAATAATTTAAAACAAATCGATAGTATATATAATGGCTTGAAATGAGTATTACCAGGGCTTTATGCCTTTAGAAAAATCAAGTTATCCATAATGAGACTATATATGATCAAACACTATAAATATATCAATTTAAAACGTCAAAAATATTTTTACATAAGCCAATTTTCAATCAATTGAAAAACTAGTAATGTGAAAATTGACAACTCAAGTAATATAAATCTAAACTAATCATTCAATTACAAAACAAACACCCAAAGCTCAAAAAGATATGTGTACTAGTAGAGGAGACAAGGTAATTAGGTGGCATGCTATTTTTATATGCTTAATGAATCTCCTTATACTAGTAGAACAATTGGATGATCTATTAATCCAATAATTAAGCACCTAAAACTCAAAATTTCAAACGCCCACTAATAAGAACAACAATGTAGATCAAAATAATTAATATAAAAATTATTTATTGCATATGAAAATTAAAATTAACAACCCATACATTCATAATGAAGATTAATAATTAGAAAAGCAAGAACCAACCTCAACAAGAGGAAGGAGGCTGAATATGCAAAAAAATAGAGAGGAGAGGATCTTAGAGAATGATGGAGGCCGAGGATCGACTCGCACAAGCACCTACGAGAATGATGGAGGCTAAGAATCCAAAACCCCTCAAGAATCAAGACCAAATATATGTTTTTTGGCAATTAGAGTGATGAAGAATAGGTTTCGATGGCTCTGCATCTATTTTGAAAGACGAACAATTTGTAAAAATGGAAAGCGAAAATGATTCTGGAGGGGAATTTAAATGACAATACCTGACGGTTATTTCAAAATAACCATCAAGTATTACATACTTCATGCTTGTTTTGTAATAGCTATTAACTATATACTAGACATACTTGATGGTTATTTCAAAATAAGCATCAAATATGTGTATAGTTTTTTTTAATTATTAATTTAACATTTGTTTATCCAAGACCAACATGTAAATTTCACATTTATTTTATGGTTATTTTTAAAAACCATCAAATATATATACTTGATAGTTATTATCAAATAAAAATAACCATCAAGTATGTGTTTAAATATTTAACATTGCTTTCTGAACAACCATCAAGTATTCTCTACCTTTTTTGTTATTTTTTCAAATAAGCATTAATTGTAAGGCGTCAACAATCCCCTTTTCTATAATAGTGGCATAACACCCCTATTTGATCAACTTCTAGGCTTGCACAACTAAAAAGTTGGTCGGCTTAATAGAATTGGTCCCTACCGTTAATGCTGGCAATGACACAAGATTCCTGGCATAGTCTAGCGTAACATTATTAGCTACTAGCCAATGCATGCTAACTATCACATCAATCCCTTTCATGAAAATGCAGATTAAATTGATTACATATGCTTGATCCTCGAATACAATTTCTAGTTTCAGACAAGCCTTACTAGTAAAACTTGAGGATCCTAAAGGCGTCGTCACTCTAATCAACATAGGTAACTCTTCCAATGCTAGTCTCAGTCTATCTACACATTCTTTTGAGATGAAAGAATGTGTAGCTCCAAAGTCAAACAACACTTCTACTTTATTACTATAGATAGAGATTATACCTTTGATCAGGTTCAGAGACGCTCTGGCTTCTTCTTGTATCACTGCAAAGACTTGTCTTAGAATAGTCAACTATTGCTCTGTCGCCTTTATTCCACCTTCAAGATAATACTTAGCGATATGGCCTAGCTTTCTATACTTAAAACAAGACCAACACTTGCTCGCATGAAATCTGCTACAAATACTGCACTAAGGCAATCTTCTAGTGCTAAAAGTAGGAGCTGGTACATTTGAGGCTTGCCTTGAAGGTTGCGGAGGCCTGATTCTAATCCTTGTACTCCTTTACACTAAACCTCTTTGAATAGTCTAGGTTTGAGAACCTCTAGTAAAACTCCTTTTCCTAAAAGCTCCAGAACCACTGGAGTTATGCACAGGCTTCTTCAAAACACTGCCCATCAGACCTAAGGAAGAAGTAATCCTTCCCATACTATCTCTCTTCTTCTCAGCCTTAGCTTCTCTGCCTCTCCTCACCGTTGTTCTCATTTGTGACACATTTTCTCATAGATAGTCACATTAAATAAAGTAATTTGTTGCCGAAACTCCAGGCATATTTTCTCTAACAATCGCTCTGCCTTCCACTTTGTTCATTATGGTGCTACAAGTATAAGGAATAGGCTGATAGATCATTGAACCTCTTAATAAATTCTTCGTCACCTAGATCCCCTTGCCTAAATAAATAAAACTCCTCCTCTTTCTTAGTGTGAAAGGATGCTCGAAAGTAATAGTCAAAGTACACCTTCTTGAATTTCTCCAAGGAATACTTTATACTATCAAATGGCCTAACTGAGTCCTACCATTTCTTAGCTACTCTAACCAACTGAACCATAACTAAAATCATCTTCTGCTCTAACGTGTAGGTCACTTCCTCAAGTATAGTCTCAAGGTATTCAATCTACTATTTAGCTTCACCTTCTTTCATGCTACCAGCAAAGGTTGGTAGACTAAACCTCGTAAAGTCTTTAAGCTCGATGCTATGAGCCTCCTCTTACACCGATCTCTCTTGACCTTCCCTTTCATTTGCTTGATCTCTACCCTTAATATCACATCATGATCTCGCACTATTTGCTTTATGTCGATAATCATATCTCTCAATTCTTTTAATAAGCCATCTCTTCTATCGGCTTGTTGAGGCTTATCTAGTTGAGCCTCTAGCACAGGCTCGTCCTTTATCGGATGCCATGATACTCAAGTACTTCATGAAGCTTGAGTATCTCTCTTCATTTTCTCCCCTCCTAAGGATGAAAGTAAAAGAAAGGTAAGCAAAAGGGAAAGAATAGTGTAATGAACAATTTATATAAGTTACCAAGGACTAAGATGAATGCAACAAACAAGTATAGTGACCAGATCTCAAAACTCGAGAAACCGATACCAATTACTTGTAATGTCCTCAATGACATTACCATACAACTCTCCACATAAACTATTAATGAAAATAATTAACTTAAAAACTTTAGCATTTCAATATAAAAACGTTTCTAAAATCATTTAATAATATATATACGAGTTGTAAAATATTACACAACGGAAGCAATATATCACAACACCTCAAGGTGAACAAGAAAAATGTACAAATCAACCAAATTAAGTTAAAATAGGGGCCATATATCATGGCATGTGACAAGAGACCTTAGTATCACTCTTTATGTCGTGCGCCATAGCATGTTGCCCTTCCTTGTCACATGTGCCACGGTGCACACATTAAAATCTATTATCAAATTTTAGATTCTGATACAAACTTCAAAAGTGTGTTGTTTTTGCTTTTGATGTCCGATTAGGGTGATTCAAATACCCACATGAAGCTTGTTTTGAAATCTAACCATTGATATGAGTTTTATTTAAATCCAATGTCCCATTTGAAAATTGGACACTCAAGTGCAATTTGATCATTTTGAGCCAAAATTCACCACTTGAGTATCACCAATCAAAACCATAAGTCATTGGCCACTTTTAGGGCCTTGGCCACATCCAATTTGACAATGTACACTTAATTGACCAATTATATACCCAATATAAAACACATACACACATTTGGCCTATAAACTGCCCATTACACATAACTTAAGCAAATTCCCATTTTCCAATCTCATTCATACACACGGCCAATTTCACATACATATCCCATATTCACCATATCCACACACATTATCATCCATCCATTAGCCCACCCTATTATTTCATCATATACACTCATATATACAGGGCTTGTGAATCAAAACACTAAATGCCATAAAATTTTACAATAAAATGCACACATTTTCTATGGCAACTTATATACACATTTACCACTACTTATATACAAATTCATTACACCATTTCTTACTAGGTTTTGTCAAGAAATATTTATTCTTGGCCCATTTCCTTCCCTTTTGCACCAGTACTACTAGAACTTGAAAAACATAAATAATTACAAGTGAGAATAAAATGTTAGTAAACAACATAGTTCATTTAATGCCCATTAACATAAATAATTATGCTAAAGTAATAAAACCAAATTAATAGCATGTGTGTGTGTGTGTGTGTGTATCATAATATAGCTTAACTCATAATTGTCTCATATAAATCATTTTCACATATTTCCACATACAAGCCTGATCATCTATCCACTGATCCTCCAAAGCTCCCTGACACAAAACCATAGGCTCTACTGGATCAATTAGTCATTGACCTGAGCACACTTTCGGTGGTAGAAACACCCAGCCAAAGGTAATCTATCCCCCCTACAGACTATGATTTTCTCTCTTTTCACACACTTGTGATAGAAGTGTCGTTGACTCCTAATTGTACCCCAATAGGCACTAAGGTATTGGCAGAGTGCCTAAATGTCTTATAGTAACAGTCCTAATACAATACTGTATCGAATTACCCATGGTACCAGCTCGTAATATGCTACAATGGATGTCCTATGGTGTTAGCTTGACTATATGAATTTATTCACTTACCTCTCCATACATACCATGGGTGAATTCCCACCTCCTATGATCATGCTTTTCACATGTAGTTCACTATTTTTCCACAATATACACCTTATATATATAACAAACAAAACTAGAAATTGTCAACTTATATTTCACAATTTAAATTTCATGCTAAAACCATTTACAATGCTAAAAAGAATGCATGATGTAACCTCCCTGAGGTTAGTCCACATTTAACTCAAAATCATGGTAATCCAGTGTTTAACCCTCAAATGATTACCAAACTGTAGGGTTTATAAAAGGAATTTCACATAATATGTTTCAAAGGAATTCCAATCTAGACAATTCAAATCTCAAACATGCTTTAATAATCCCAAACCAGAGTTTTAAAAACAATGCGGAAGCTTAGAAATCAATTGGGACTCAAATAATGAGTTTTAAAACTCAAAAATAAATTTTGGCCAAAAAGTGACACGTGCGCTATAGCTTATTGCTTGTGCATTGTGGCATGTTTTCTCTGTACCATGTGTCACAATGTGAGGCACCGTGCACAGCGGCGCATTACACAAAATTTAACAGATCAATGCTACTATTTGACAGCCCGGGAGGCAAACTTCCTACATATCCCAAATCTCCATCCGACATCTAATTAAGGTAGTTTTGGTGTCTACACGGAGCTTTCTCATATCTTTAGCTAATGGCACCATTTTCACATTCAAACTAATTTTCTATAAGATACCAAAACTCATTTTAACCACTTTTTTACAAAATCTCCCAATAGGGTATCCCAACCCAATCACATGTGCCAATAGGTTACATAAACTATCCAACCATACTCAATAGACTCTTGCGAACTCGTGCAACACACCACACACAATCAAAAATGCTTATCTCATAAACCATTACTCAACATCAATTTTCACAAAATGTAAAGGGAAAGGAATTATTACACAAACTTAACCATTTCATTTTAAATTTCACAAAATACATATATTTCTACTTGCACAAGTATTTTGGCCCTATCTATGGGTTCACAATCTAAACTCACTAACCCAGGGTACAAAATACACTAGTTATAAACAAAATCATGCAAGTAGTGTATAAATCATGTCAATCAGTCTTAGTTGGCAATTACATTAACAAATACACATGAAAAAAATTGAAGAGAGGCATATAGAGGATTTACTCCACAAATCCTAAGCCTCTGTATGATTTTCCTGACTCAGATCCAATGAGCAAGGTCCTAAAAATATTGAGAATTGAGGGGTGAGTATAACTACTCAGTAACCAAGTTTAACTTAACCCATACAATTGCATATCAATTGAAAATATATGCAATTAGGCAAAAAGCATATATAAACACATTGCACTTGGCCACGGTTCATAAAACTAATAATCATGTGATCGGGCTTGCCACAAAAATACTTTATCAAGTTCTTAGCAAAAATATAACATAGGGTCGTAAAAATAACAACCATATACCTTTAACACATGCCGGACCACAAAACTAATAACCATGTGATTGGGCTTATATACATGATCAGATGCCAACCTTATATCCTCCTGTTACCTCCGACACAAAACCGGTGGTTATCATATGACTACGTCCTTCACGGACTAACCCAGCCTTCTAATTGTGAGGAGTTATCGGGCTAAGGTTAACTCACTCACTTATGTAATCTGATTTACCCTAATACTAACAACCATGGGGTGTCGTACCTCTAATCTAGCCTCCTCATAAACCAGTGGAGACTAGTTAGGTTTGAGTCCCTTACAAAACCAATAGGACAGTCCTGAATCAACCATGGGACAAGGGCTATCCCTCGATTCCAATGATCACTACTAATACCATGTGGATTTCAACCAATCTACTCCTCTCCCTAGGCTAACTCCCGCCAATGATCATGCTATGCACATTTCTCATATAATATGCATTTCAACAATCAATTCGTAACACGTAAGCTCAAATAACTCTAATACTCCACACGTTCAACATATTATATACTATAAATTTTCACTTCTATAACATGCCACAAGCAAACCTTTTAAATCACAAGTAAGTAGAATAATCATTTCTTTTCTAAAATCATATCACAAATTAACATTGCCAACATGTATCACACATTTAAATCATTCACCATGTTTCAATAGACACAATTAATATTCAACCATAAAAGTAAAGTTTTCCCCTGGAAACCTCAAACCTTTGAGAGGTCAAAGGTTTACCCCTCACTACACTAACTTCCTAAAGCTTCAACAAGATTGAATAGTGCCAAAACGAACCTCTCTACAACCATTCCACTAGAATTTCATCATTATCTAACTCTTGAAGCTTTATCAACATAAAACTCCACACTTTCTATTTTAAACAACTCATAATCACTACCCATTCATACCCAATGGGCTCATTAGATTCTATTAATTCACATTATCATTAATGACACCTCAAACCATCATTAATGCACATTAACCTCTCCCAACTACCTCATAAATATCACTTTTTGGATAAAAAATGCTCCCATGGACCAACCATTTCTAAAATCATCAATGTAGTGTTTCAATACATTTAATGCCTCCTATTTAACTTTATTTTAACTAATGAAATCTTACCCATACTCCTATAGACTAACAATCCATCTCCCAACTCAAACCCTACCATAAACTATTACAAATGAGGGAGAGAAAGGAAGAAGAAAGCATCATAATATTATCTTGGATGTTTAGGGGCTTCAATCTATCAATAATGGAATTAAAAGTCATGCCCTAGAAGAGCTAAAACTGAGCTCTTCGTTTTCTTCCTCTTTTTCTCTTCTATTTTCACACAGCTTATGAATTGGTTTATCTAATTTTTTGGCCGTGTGCTGTGACACACGATACCTTCCACCACAGCATATGGCGCAAAGGAGCCCACTATGTTTAAATTGTCTCTGTGCTTCATGGCGGACTAACCACATACCACAGCATATGGCATAAAAAATAATTCTTTACTTTTTCTTCCTCTTTCCTTGCCCGGGTGGCCCGTTATCTATCCAGACCCACTTTTAGGGCTGAAATCATAACAATTATGCCAAGTTAAGCCCCTCTAGCCACACACCTCATTAACTCACTAACTACCCTCATTAGGTTAATAAATCAGGGTTAAAATTTTTTGGATGTTACAACTCTCCCTTCCTTTTAAGAATTTTGTCCTAAATTCAGTAAATCATGTAAATCTTACCTCATTGGAAAAGATGGGGATATTGTTGTCTTATTTTCTCCTCTGTTTCCTAAGTGGCATCACCGAGAATCATTCCCTTCCATATTACTTTCACTAAGTGGATAGTTTTGTTTTTAAGCTATTTATCTTTCACATCAGCTATCCTTTTTAGCTCAGTCTAGTAGGTCAAATTCTCTTGTAACTCGACTTCTTCTAGTTTAATAATGTGAGATGGATCGGGTTAGTACTTCTTGAGTTGTGAGACATGAAACACATCATGTACACCTAATAAATGTAGGGGTAATGCAATCTGATACGCTAAAGGCCCAATTCTCTCAATAATCTCAAACGGACCAATGTATTTAGGAGTTAATTTCTTGGCTCTAGACCTCCCACTACCAACCATAGGCGATACCTTTAAAAATACATGGTCTTTGACCATAAATTCTAGTGATCTTCTTTTCTTATCTGTATAACTCTTCTACTGACTCTGGGCAGTCAATAAATTTTATTGGATTACCTCTATCTTTTCTGTGGTCCGATCTACCAAATTTAAACCCAAAATACTCCTCTCACTTAACTTAGCCCAGCAAAGAGGTGATCTACACTTTTACCATACAAAGCTTTATACGGAGCCATTTGAATACTTACATGAAAGTTATTGTTATAGGTAAACTCCGCCAGTGGTAAGTGTTTATCCTAACTTCCACTAAACTCAATAGCACATGCTCGCAACATATCCTCGAGAGTTTGAATCATCTTCTCGGTCTGACCATTAGTCTATAGGTAATAGGCCGTACTAAACTTTAACTTAGTACCCATAGCCTAGTGTAAAGCTCTCTAAAAGTTTGATGTGAACCTTGGATCATGATTTGACATAATCTCTTTTAGTACCCCATACAATCGTACTATTTCTTAGATATAATCCTTAGCAAATCTCTCAAAGCTATAGTTCTTGCTAGTAGCTCCTTCTTCTACCTTTGAAGACAACCAAAGACCTCCCAATTCCATTTCCTTAATAGTCTTGGAGACCATTTAGAGCCATATGAGCCTCCACATCTTGACACCAGTTGTCACACTCAACCACATGGCTTCAAACCAAAAAGGTCGAGTATTTCTTAAAAGAACGTATCTAGATAGATTAAAACAAAGAGGATGATGATCCGACTCAACTCAAGCTAATACTTGAGCAAACGCATTCGGAAATGTATGTTGCCACATAGTATTACATAAATACCTGTCTAGTCTCTTATACATTATCTCTCCCATTCCACTTCGGCCTCCTCCAAGTATAAAAAGGCCCCTCAGGTTCAATATCAATCAGCATACAATCCTCAATCTAATTACGGAAAGCATTGCACCGTTGGATGCTTGGATTAGCACCGCCTTTTTGCTCAAGAGGTAAGGCAATCTCATTAAAATCACCCCCAACCAACCATGCTTCATTAATATTTCTGGCTATATCTTGAAGCCTATTCCATAGGTCATCTCGTGCAACACCTTGTAGGTTGGCATAGACAATAGTACACAACCAACTATAGTTCTCCTTCTCTACTTTAACATGAAGAAACTGTGCATCTTTTACCAAGACATCAATGTACAATGCCTCATCCTTCCAGCATAACCAAATGCCCTTAACAAACCCCTACGCTTTTACTCTAAACGAGTATTTAAAACCTAAATTACTAATAACACGATAGGCTTTAAGACCATTAACTCTTGGTTTAACTAAAGCAACCAATTTTGGGTTATGCAAACTCAACAAAGCTTTACACGCTCTACCAAAATGGGAGCTAGATGCACCTTTACAATTCCAAAAAATGATTTTCATGAAGAAAAAAGAATAGTCATTAAGTCTACATATCAGCAGACATAGAGTCTCCTTCTTGTATTATCTCCAACATTGTATCATCATGCTTATCATCCTTTATACAAATCCATCAAACATCATCCTCTCCCTCACCGTCAGGTTCATATTGCTCAACTTGGTTTTCATATCTTGTACGACCTCTAGAAATGACTCCTTCCTTATCAACCTTACAGTCCACCTCCATTCCTTTAATTGAAGTCATAACATAATCCTCACCCTATTACGTAGTATCAGTCACTCTCTCCTAACTCACATTCCCCTTATTCCTAGCTAGTAATCAAGCCTCTCTTACATTATTCACAGGCTTCTTGGCCACCACTACCTTCTTCAATTTCAAATTACGTGTACTAGCTTATTGATTGTTTCTATTGCAATTAGCAGTTATAATATCCCCTCGGGAGTGCTGTCCAGTTCCCTTTTTATCTAATTTCCTTTCCGACATAGTCCCCATGTTTCAACTATGATTTAGCTCATTATCTTTCTCTTGTGACACATAAACAATACTGGGATTATTCCTTCATTCTTTCGCTAATAAAGAAAATCTCAAAGTACTAATAAAGTTATCAGTTAAAGGTCGAGTTCTCCTCCCCCTTCTAGGCCATTGGGCAACCTTTCACAAATGTTGATTTGGTGCATCTACCTTGTCCCTACTATTAGACCTTATCTCAGTGACCATAGTGTCCCTATTGGAACCATGATTCATCCTCAAGCTAGTTTCCACTATTTCTCCCTTACTCTTACAGACCTCCTTTAAATGACCATAAGTTCCATAACATAAACATAACAAAGACATACTTTCATATTTAATAGGAAACACTTTGCCATTGATAGTAAATTGAGGCAGTAAAGGCTTCGAAATATCCACCTCAACGTAAATCCTAGCAAATCTACCCTTTTTTCTTTGAGCAATATGTTCATCAATTTTAATGACATTTCCAATCTCATATCCCACATTATATAGTAATTTCCTATCATATAAATCCATAGATAGAATAGGAATACATACCCAGATAGCCAGCTTTGAAATTACCTCTTCCCTCAGGTTGAAGTTTGGCTTCCAACAAAGCACCACCAAATAGCTATCAAGAATTACCCAGGGACCACCAGTGAGGGCCTTATTATAGTCCTCTGTATCTTGAAATTCCACGAGAAAGAAATCTCCCTTTATATCTACCACTTGAACACTACCCTTCTTGCTCCATAACTACTCAATCTGTGGCTTTAACAGTCTCAAACTTATGGTTTTACCCATTAACTTGACAATCAGCGTCAAATTAAAAGGCTTGGTTAGTCTCTCACATTCTATCATATTGAGAATGAAGTTGGGGCAGAGTGGGTTCATGCGATTAATAGTAATTCCAGCACTTGGGTTCAGAATTGACACAAATCTTGTGTCTACCTCTTCTCTTTCGTCTAGACACTAGCCGAAAAAGCTCTCCTTCCCTTTCAACAGCAAGTCTCGATATGATATAGTACCAGTGCCATCGAAGCCCTTCCATGCATTTACCGTCATCCATAGTTTACTTTATGACAGTATCGTCATTTCTCCAGATAAATTACCACCTTCTCAGACCTTTTTCTTACTCCGATCGAGCGTATCATGTTCCTCCACTGAGACCGGAACTACAGAGGCGATGGCTTTCGATATCACGTGTGTAAGCATGTCTCTTTCTTCCTAAATAGAATACTAAATTTTATTTCAAACACAATTCAATAAGATAATAACATAAAATCACTTATTCTTATGGAAAACAACTGACATGTATAGCGTACCACAACAAAATTATTGAATCCTATAGGGATATAAATGATATAGATGTAGATAACTGAACTAAACATAATTTACAAAAGAAAAAAAGCCTAAAGAGAATATGTAATACAAAAGTTCTCAGACTCCCACTAAATCAAGGCATCAAAGGAATTCACAATACCCATACAAGTTACATGATTTTGAAAAACTATTGTAGGTAAGCCTTGGTCAATGTGAAATATTGCAATAATGCCCACCTTACATTACCAAACTGTACTACTCCAATTATAAAATCATAAGTAGAGGTCCCATAAAACCCCTCACACATAATCAAGAGACTAAAATATTGAAATAAGGAAAATAAACATTTTTGAAAATTTTGGGGTCACAAGTTGTTTTAAGAACCTTTAAAAACTTTATCTACAAATATCATTTAATGCATAACAGAAGCTCAAAAGCTATATAATCATCACCCAATGCAAATTCAATTATAAAACAATCAATTTTAGAAAAAGAACAGTGCATCATAGCATGTGCCATATGTGAGTAACATGTGGTATAAAGCCATTAGCTCTTTCTCTATGCCATGTGCTGTAGCATACCCCCATGCACTGTGACGCACATGACAGATTTCCATTGCCTTGACAGTTCACAGAGGTAAAATTTTGGTGTGGATTGAATCCACATACGATATCCAATCAGAGTTATTCAAACGCCCACAAGAAGCTTCTTTAATAAGCTATCTAATGAGAAAAGTTTGGACACTATCAAATGTTCCAATCTTAGTTTAGACACTTGGATGTAAAAAGTCATTTTTTCTAGATATTTAGGAACTCAACATGTTCAAACTTCATACATTATCTCATTAGATCACAATGGGCCTTGAACCAAATCTAAAGAACCAAATACACCTAATTAAGCATTCATATCATTTCAAACACACATACACACACATTTGGCCAACAAATTGCCCTTTTATACAATAGGGCCTATTTTCTCAAATTTTCATTTCACAATATCCTTGGCCAAACTCTCCACACATTTACCACATTCACATTCACAATCCTATCCTAGCCCATAATATCACATCTCATCTTGTAACATTTAAAAATTTTTTCCCATGATTTATTAATCTAATGAAGGTTAATTATGAAAATTTAAGTATAATTAGGTTTGAGAATAGTTAGAGACATCTATTGGGTTTGGCATTAGGTTTTAGATTGGGTTTGAAAGTGAATTGGGCCACTCAAGCTTAAATTGTAGAGAGAAATTAGATTTTTAACCACTATGCATTATGCTGCATGATAAAAATTTATGCCACAACATAATTTCCTTAACCAATTTTTTTAAAATGTGAAATTAGTTCGAAAAATAAAGAGTAAGATCTGAAATAGAGAGGAGGTGACTAAGAGAGTGTTTTCTCTACTAGGGCATCAACTCTTAGGTATTTTAGAGGTGTTTGAAGTTTGGTTTCACCTAGGTATGCCTTCTTTATCTCTTCTTTCCTTTACACATTTGGGAAGTGAGATTTAAGATTGAGAGATGATGATTTTAGAATTTAAGGCTATAGGTCCAAACCCATTAGCTTAAGTGGGATTAATAGGAGTTGTTTAAGTATTCTACACATAGTTTAAAAGTTTTTACAAGATTGTAAGCTTAGATCATCCATTTTGGATGAACCTAAGACCTCTAAAGTGTGATTTTAGATTGTTGGACGTTATATTAGTGATTATTTAAGTTAATGGAAGTTAAATAGAGTTAATGAAAATTAATAAACCTAATGGTTAGGCTTAAATGCAAGAGATTGGAATTTTGGGTAATTAAAGTATTGATTTATGGAAGTTAGAAGAGTGTTTATGATGATTTTAGTAATTATTAGTATAATTAATTGTAGATTAATCATTTTGTGCACCATTGAAGCTTTGGTATAGCTTGTGAAGAACTTTTATTGAATGGTAAACCTTTGACCTCTCAAAGGTTTAAGGTAACTAGGAGAAACCTAGTTTATATAGTTGAATATTAATTAATTATTTGTTAACATGGTTGATTTGAAACATGTTTAATATTTTTAAATTCATGATGCAAATTTGGCATGGTTGGTGATGTATTATTATTGCAAATTATATGTATGTTCATATATATGCTAATAATGATGATGAATGAGAATTTATAATTATGTACTAGTTGGTGTGTGGAGTGAGTTGGGTTTGAGTATGGATATATGGATTTATGATATGAATGATTAATTATTATGCATATACATATGTGATATACGTGCATAGCATTATCATTAGCAAGAGTTCACTTAGGGAGAGGAATAATTGATTGTAATGGTTGATTATAATGCACATATATATATGTGATATATGTGTATAGCATAATCATTAATGGGAGTTTTCTTAAGGAGAGGAATAGTTGATTAAGCCCACGTGGTATTGGCAATAATTGTTGGAATTAGGAGCTTGCCTTGACACCAATCATTGGAATCAGGAAGTAGCTCTTATCCCATGGTTGATTTAGGACTGTCCCACTTGTTCTATGAGGGACTCTAACTTAACTAGTCTTCACCAGTTCATAAGAAGGCTAGATTAGGGGTACGACACCCCATGGTTATTAGTATTGGGGGAAACCAGATTACACAAGTAAGTGAGTTGACCTTAGCCCAGTAACTCCTCACAAGTGGAAGGCTAAGTTAGTCTATGAAGGATATTGCCATCAAATAGCCATTGGTTTCATGTCAAAAGTAACAAAAGGGTACAAGGTTGGCATATGATTGTTATTGTTGTGGCCGAGGCTATACGTTATCATACATGTTTTATGTATATGTTTATTGCCAATTGCATCCGTTTTCAATTGATATGCAATTGTTTATATTAAGTGAATCTTGATTGCAGAGTAGTTGTACTCACCTTTTAATTCTCAATATTTTTAGGGCCTAGCTTATTAGGTCAAGATTGGGGAAAATGAGCTAAGGCATACAATTATAGAGTAATCCTTTGTATGCCTCTTTATGTTGTTTTATGTGTATTAACATTATTAACTTGCCAACTAGGATTTACATAAATATTTTTGTACTACTTGCATTATTATTGTATCATACTTGTGTATTTTGTGTCCCAGGCTAGTGAATTTTTTTTGTAAACCTTAGTATAGGGCAAAATACTTGTGCAAGTAGGAATATGTGTATTTTAACTAGTTTTGAATGAAAATGATTGCCTTGTGCAAAAAATTCCTCCCTTTTGTGTTTTATGTATTATGGGGTCAAGTGGTGAATTTATGATATATGTGTTCTTAGTTAAGTGTGGTGTTTTGCACGAGTCCTATATGGTTTATTTAATGTAGTCTAAGGGTGGTTATGAGCTTATGGCACTTGGTTGTGATTTTGGACACCTTAGTTTTCAAAGCATAAATGAGTAAGTTTGCATTTTGGTGTTCAACTTTTGATTAAGAAATGATTTGATTGTAAAACCAGTACCGTTTAACTACAGTTTGGAGAAAGCTTTCTATAGACACCTAGATCACTTTAATCGGACATTGGATGAAGAATTGTGACACTTCAGAAGTTCGATCAGAAATCTACCATGATATTTTTTTTGTCATGGGCTTCTGCATTTATATCACAGTATAAAATTTTATACTGCTATATAATTGTGCCAAAATCCTTTTTTTTTTGCTCTTTTAACTGTAATTTAATGTTATCCTATCTTATATGATATCCATGCTTCCGTATAAATGTTTTACTCTAAATTTTAATTTATGAAATGATTTTTAGCATGTTAAGTTTTGAAAACTTGAAATCCCATTATGTAAATTTTACACATCTCATATCATACATATTGGGCTAAGATACACAAAATTACCATACATCACGTCAAAACATGCAAATGTATCCTATGGCAACTTTATTACACTAAGTCCAATAATGCAGCTGTAGTCCCACTAAGCCTATCCCTAATCTTTCCCTTTACCTTACTCGCTATCAGGACCTGTAAAAATGTAATCACGGGGTGAGATAATAATCTCAATAATGGAGTAACTCATAATTATCAATTAACAAGTATAACTGTAAATAAGTAGAGATTATATAGATATGTAGATATGTATATTTCCAACTTCATAAAAATGTTTTCACATAAAATCATTTTCACCAGCATAGTCATCTACTATTCGATCCTCTATATGACCCTGACTAAAACCATAGGCTTTACTAGGCCAATCACACACTCTGACCCAAGTACACCTTCAATGGTAGAATCACCTAGCCAAAGGTATTATATCCCACTTTTAGACTATTGTTTCCCCCTATCACACATGATTAGGGCATTGTTACTCCAAAATGCATCACACTGATGCTAAGGAGCACAAATCTCCAACATTATAGCTCACATGGGCATTAAGGAGAGAATTCTTCAACACCATACCTATACAACTACTAGAGCATTCATCAATCTAAATGGCCATATCTAGTATGAAAAGCAGTCTTTAGCATATCCTCAACTCTAACTCACAGTTGATGGTAGCTTGATTGTAGATTAATCTTGGAAAAAAAAACAATAGCCCTTACCAACTGATCCATTAATTCATCAATTCTAAGTAATAGATACTTGTTCTTGCCTGTTACCTTGTTTAGCTATTTGTAATCGATACACAATCTCATACTGCCATCCTTCTTCTTTATAAACAATACTAGTTATCCCCATAGAGATACACTTAGTTTAATAAAACCCTTCTAGTATTTCCTCGAGCTGCTTCTTTATTTCTACTAACTTGAATGGAGACATCCAATATAAAGCCTTCGATATGGGTTTTGTTCCAGGCATAAGGTTAATAGAAAATTCCACCTCTCGCTCAGACGGTAATATAGACACTTCTTTGAGAAGACTTCGGGGAATTTGTTCACTATACTTATTCTCTCAATTCCTCCATCATAGATAGCATGAACAGAAAAGAACACCATATATGCTTAATAACCCTATTAGATATACTTCTCTACTTGTATCACAAACAAAAATCTTGACTGACTCAATTTCACTGTGGATACAGTGTACACTAGCAAAGATATCATCTTCCTTGCACAGTTTAGTATCGCATTATTTGCTGACAACTAATCCATACCAACTATTATATCAATCCCAACCATGGGTAGGCAAATCAAATCAATGGTAGTTAATTTATTTTTAAACCTCGAGTTAACACCTAGACAAGCATAATCATTTTAAACAGAGATTCTTGCTGACGTAGACACATTAATCACATAAGGTAAGGTATGCACAAATAATTTTAGCCTCAACATACAATCATCATAAATGCAAGAATGGATAGCACCCAAATCAAACAAGGCATCTATATCACAATTGTGCAGAGAAATCTTACCTCTAATCAGATTTGGAGATACACCAGCTACTTCCTAAGACAACATGAATACCTTCCTAGGAACGGTGGATCTCTACTTTATGGTACCCACTCTGCCCTCTTCATAATATCCAGCTATATGCCCCATCATGCCATACTTGAAGCAAGGATAACATTTTCCTACATGGTAACTTTAACACTTAGTGCACTAAGGGGTTTTGGTTATGCTAACCATTAGTACAGGCACTGTAGAAGCCTACTAAAATGGTTATGCATCACTAGCATTGTTCTTCAACCTACTACTCCTCTGGAAAGAACCTTAGGAGTGTGATCCCTTTTGAAAAGTCTTCTTCTTCCCAAAGCTCCTAGAACTATTAAAGTTAAAATTGGATCTCTTGCTCACTCTACTAGTAGGGCCAAGCAACTGTGAGAATTTACCTTGACTATCCCTTCTTTTCTCAGTTTCTGTCTCTTCTTGTATCTATCCTAATCTTACACATCTTATCATAAGATGTGATCTCAAATAAGGCCAATTGCTATCGATACTCCGGCCTCATCTTCTTAAGTAGCCTCTCAACCTTCCATTTCATGTCATCATTCCCTATAAGGTAAGTGAGATACTTCGATAATTGATTGAACTTAGTGCTGAAAGCTTCTTCATTCAAATTCTCCTGCTTAAACTCATAAAACTCAACATCTTTCTTAGCTCTAAAGGTCACTGGGAAGTAGAAATTAAAGAATCTCTCTTTAAACTCATTCCATATCCATTTGACTCTACCAGTCAATCTCACTAACTTCTACCAATGTTTAGCCTCTTTTACAAGTAACATTAAAGACGAAGTCACCTTTTGCTCTTCTGATTATGGTACCACCTTAAAAATTATTTCTGTTTGGTTAATCCATTCCTCAGCTTCTCCTTCTTTCATAGTTCTATCGAATAGCTAGGGGTTATGATTTTGTATTGGTTGTTGTAGATAGATTTCCAAGATGGCTCATTTTATTCCTTATAGCAAGACTACAGACACTTCTCATCTGGTAAAATTTGTTCATTAAGGAGTTTGTTAGCTACTTTTAGATGACCTTATGGAAACTCTTTGGTACCCAGTTAAAATTCTCTTCTACTTTTCACCCCTAGATAGATAGGCAAACTGAAGGTAATAACCATATTTTGGGTAATTTGCTTAGAAGTTTAGTTAGAGACAAGCTAAAGATTTTGCACAAGTATTTTGCACAAAAAAATCATTTTCATTCTAAATCAATCAAAATAAACATAGTCTTACTTGCATGAGTATTTTAGCCCCATCTAAGGGTTCACAACCAAAATTTACTAACCCAAGGCATAAAATACACAAGTATGGCAATCATAATGTAAGTAGCATAAAAATATTCATGTGAATCCTAGTTGCAAAATTAACAAGTTTAATACACATAAAACAAAGTAAAGAGGTATATAAATAGGATTTACACCAAATCCTAAGCCTCAGTATGCTTTCCCTGCTCTAGATTTGATAAGCTAGGCCCTGAAAATATTAAGAATTAAGGGATGAGTACAACTACTCAGTAACTAAGTTTCACCTAATCTATACAATTGCATATCAATTGAAACAGATGCAAGAAGGCAAAGACACACAAATATGGCACACAAGTAATGAACATAGGTATGGTTCACAATATTAACAACCATATGACTAGGCCAAAAGCACATATAACCTTATTAAATGGCAATGCACATCATGGGGCCACAATAATACCAACCATGCACCCCTAACACATGACGGACCACAATAATAACAACCATATAGCTAGATCTAAATGCATAATCAAATGCCAACTTCATACTCTCCTGTTACCTCCAATATAAAACCGGTGGCTACATCTTTTATAGACTAACCCAGCCTTCTACTTGTGAGGAGTTACCAGGCTAGGGTTTACTCACTCATGTAACATGATTTCCCCCAATACTAATACCATGGAGTGTCATACCCCTAATCTAATCTCCTCATGAACTAATAGAGACTAGTTAAGTTTGAGTCTCTTATAGAACAAGTGGGATAGTCCCAAATCAATGATGGGACAAGGGCTACCTCCCGATTCCAACGGTCAGTGCTAAGGCAAGTTTTCAATTCTAATGGTCACTGCCAACACCATATAAGTTTAATCAACTACTCCTCTCTCTAGGTGAATTCCTACTAATGATCATGCCATGCAAGTTTGACACATACTATGCACTTGTGATAGTTAATGTTATTGAGACATTCCTCTCATCACATCAAGCATGTAAAACTCTTTTCTCCATTATACTTTATATGCCAATTAATACTTACACACGTATTAACACTCCTCATCATTAATTAGATGTAAATGAACATATATATCACTTCTAACCATACACATCATCAAACATGCCAATTTGCATCAAGAGTTTAAAACATCAATAATATTTCAAATCAATGATTTCAACAAATAAGCAATTAATATTCAACTGTACAAATTAGGTTTTTCCTGATTACCTTAAAATTTGAGAGGTCAAAGGTTTAACTTTCACAATAATCACTTCCAAAGCTTCTCACAAGCTTGAATGATATCAATTTAAATCATACTACAATCATAATACAAGGATATTATCATTATCCCATTTTTGAAAGTTGTAACACCCTCAAATTTACAAATCGATTTTTCACAAATTATTAATTCAACAAATCATTTTTTTTTCATTGAACCCTTATCATACCCTTATCATGGTAGACAAATTTCTACCATGATACATCCAAGACAATATACCACAGGTCTTAAAATATCTCAAAAAGCAATTAGAATCATGAGGGACAGACATGATCCTCATCGCATGTTATTCAATTCAGGTCATGAATTAAAAGGGACAAACATAATCCTCTTGGACATATAAATGCATTTAATAAAAAGGATTAGAGTTTACATGCTCCACAAAGAAGATATGTCCTAAGTTGGTACAAGATACATTCCAAAATAAGAGGCAACGTAAAAGATGGTGTCCTCATACACCATAATTACACCTCTAGTGCGTTCTAAGCCGGATCACTCCTGTAAAAATATTAACCACGGGGAATGAGACTTAAAAGTCCCAGTAACCAAAAATTAATATGTAATGATGCATGCGGATGTAACTAATCATGCGATTGCTAAGTGGGCACACAAAACATTTAGTCGAACAATATTTCAAACAAATCGAACAAGTATTTAATTGCATGACTGCACCTTATATCCTCCTTTCACCATGCTCGGACGCCAAATCACCCGGCCAAAGGTGAGTTGGACCAAGTGACACGCCACTTATTAGGTCCAATGAGGGCTTACCACGTGGTAATAATTAACCGAACAGAAATTCCCATTAACACCATACATTAAAATACCCTGACAAGTCATGTATCATTCAAATATCCAAACAGGAATATATCCGAACAATAATATCTCATCATGATAAATAACAATAAATTTTTGATCCACTTGGCAATAATTTCAAACAAGTATATAACAGTATCATTTTCAATAATTCATAATTTTTCCAAACAACAAGTCAACACATAACCATTCACAAACACACTCATCACAACACATTAATAATGGTTACCTTGTGTCTTGAATAACAAGTTTTCCTTCACAACTCCTCTTTCACCACTATCTTTGTCAACACAATCTACATAGTTATTTCATAATACTATATATTAATTTTACATTAAAATAAATAACTCTAATTTAAAGAGTTAGAAAGTTTTAGATCTATAATCTATATTAACACTAATTTAAGATTTATGCCTCATTTAACTTCTCAAATTCTTTTTTAAAATTTCCGTACCCTAATAAACTATTTTTAAGCCTCAATCACTTCTTGTATCACAATTTCATCCTTCTATATTCTAAAAATTCGTCCAAAAATAAATTAAAAATTTTAGAATTATCCTGAAGCCTCAAATCACCTTTCTATAGCCTCAAAGATACCTATTTATACTTAAATAAATATTTAATAATTAGAGGTTCATCCCTACATCTCAGATTCAACATAAATTCAACCATATAGATCTAGAGTTTAATTTAAAAATTCTTAAACATGAGTTTCAACCTCAAGAAAATATTCTGTAATATTTATTATATCCCTAAGAGCTTTAACCTATATTTTTAATCCATCATATCATCAGATTAACTATCCTATAGAAAAATTTTAATCAGAATATTTACTCTATTCTACAAAATATCATATCACTAGAAAGCTAATATTATTTAGAAAATAACTATAAAATTAATTTTGTACTTAAATAATTTTTTAAATGCTAATCTAAATAGGAAGTTGGAGCATACTTAAAGAAAAAGAAATAATCCCCCTTTGCGAGAAGACGCCGAGCAACGTGAGAGGAAGAGAGAAATATAATATAAAAATAGGATTTTGGGTCCCACAATTATATTAAAAAAACTATAGGTTTGAATTTAATTATTCAAACTCTTGGGCCAAAAGTTGCAATTTTCTAAATTGCATCTTAGCCTCTCATGCTTCCTAATACACACACCCCCTCCTTTTTATACATGAAGGCACCTCTTCTCTTCCCTCATCTAACTAATATGGGACTTAGAAATAACATCCTTCCACCCCCCTTTTTTTTGTTCCTTCTACCTTCTCTTTTTTTTTTAACATACACATAAAAAAATTATTTATGTATTATATCTTAACTAAATATTGCTTATGTGGTTTTAAATTTAAATTTTTAAATTCATAATTAAATACCTAACCATAATATTATTTCTAAATAACCTCAAATAATATAAATTCCTATTATTATCATTTTTTCCTCAAAACCTAAATTTCATAATTTTTTTATTATATAAAAATCAGGATGTTACAAAAGTTTACTAACATCAATCACCACATTCTCTATTCTATCAATCCCATAATTGACTATCCATTCATACCTAATGGTTTACTAGGTTCCATTGACCCACATTATCATTAATAAGTCATTTAACTACCATTAATAAGTATCAAACTCTCTCAACTACCTCATTTATGCTGATTTTTGGATATTTATGATCTCTCCCAATCAACTACTCATAAAACCATTAATTTTGGGTTTAAATACTCTAAACCGCTCCTATTATATCCATTTTAGTCAATGGTTTCAGACTCATAACTGTCATAGACTAAAAATCAATCTCTTAACTCAAACCTTAACTCAAATCCTTTTAAATGTGGGAGTAAAAGGAAGAAGGAAGCTCATTATACTTACCTTAGGTGTTGGAAATTTTTTAACTATCCTTAAGGGTCCCAATATGCATGCCCTAGCAAAGCCAAATCGTGCTCTGTGATTTCTCCTTTCCTCTTCTATTTTTGTACATAGTCACGACTGATAAAGTCTAATTTTTGGCCATGTGTCATGATGCACATAGCCTCTTGCCACGACGCATGGCACAGAGAGGCCTAAGGCACACTTGTATTGCCTCCGTGGGCCGCAATGGATCATATACACACTACAGCATGTGGCACAGAGAGCTTCTCTTCACTTTTTCCTCTTCTTTTCTTACCCAGATGACCCGACTTCAATTTAGAACCTCATCTTGGGCTGAAATCAAAGCCAAATACACTAATTAGACCCCTTTGGTGACAAACCTCATCAATTCACTAATCACACTCATTAAATTAATTAATTATGCTTAATTTTTCTGGATGTTACACCTTTCCATTTCTAAGAATAATGGCACTAACATTGCTACAATTAGGATTCACAATCATTTGAGAAGAAAACTTTCTAGAACCTTGCCTCTTTAATTTATTAATAGAGGTGGACAATTGCCCAATTTGATTTTCTAGTTGTTGAATGGTTATCTCAGCACATTGTTGAAATTGGATGTTATTAGTTGCCATTTGCTTCATTAACTCTTTTAAACTTAGTTCATCATTTTTAGATTCTTGAATGGAGTAGAGTAGATTGCCTCATTAGTTGTATAGGTTGTGAACTTTGACTTGTAGCCTTATACTATTATTGACTTCCTCAATATTTGAAACTAGGGTCATATCATTACCCTGGATTATAAGTGTTAAAGAAAGGATCATATTTTTGGCCTTGTTACATAGTAGTCAAAAAAACCCTAGCACGAGTCTCAACTCTATCATCCAATTGTCAGCACTAAGTAGTAATATGTGTAGCCAAACAATAGATGCCACATAGAGGCTCAATAAAAGTTAAAGACATAGCAACCTGCTAAGGAGTATAGAATTGAGGTTGTATGTAACATCTAAAAAATTTTAACCCTGATTCATTAACTTAATGAGGCTAATTAGTGAGTTAATGAAGTGTATGGCTAGAAGGACTTAACTTGGCATAATTAATGTGATTTCAGCCCTAGAAATAGGTTCAGATCGATAATGGGCCACTCAGGCAATAAAAGAAGAAAAAGTAAAGAATTATTTTCTATGCCACACACCGTGGCGAGTGGTTGGTTTGCTGTAGTACACAAAGACAATTTACACATAATGGGCTCCTTTATACTATGTGTCATGGCGTACAATAAAAAAAATCAAATATATCTGATTCGTTTCTACACGAGAAAGATAGAAAAGGAGAAGAAAAATGAAAAGCTCAATTTAGCTCTATTAGGGCACAACATTGGGTTCTATTGAGGCTAGATTGAAGCTTCCAAACATCCAAGGTAAGATTATGGTTCCTTTTTCTCCCTTTCTCTCCCTTATTTATAATGATTAGTGGTAGGGTTTGAATTGGGAAATGAATTTTTGGTCCATAAGAGCATGGGTCTGATTCCATTAGTTAAAATAAGTAAAATAAAAGTTGTTTAATGTATTGGAACACTGCATCGATGATTTTGAAAGTGGTTGATCTATGGGAGTACTTATTATCTGAAAATTATCATAAATATGGTAGTTAAGAGAGGTTAATGTGCATTAATGATGGTTTGAGGTGTTATTAATGATAAGGTGCATTAATGAAGTTTAATGAGCCCATTGGGTACGAATAGGTAGTGATTATGAGCTGGTTAAAAATAGTGTGTGTGGAGTTTTATGTTGATAAAGCTTCAAGAGTTAGATAATAATGGTATGTGGTATGGATGTAGAAAGGTTTGTTTTTGGCACCATTCAAGCTTGTTAAAGCTCTAGGAAGTTGGTATAGTAAGGGATAAACCTTTGACTTCTTAAAAGTTTAAGGTAACCTAGGAAAAACTTAATTTTTATAGTTGAATGTTAATTGGATTTGTGAAATGTGATTTATGGGTTAAATTGATTATGCATATTGGCAAGTGCTTGATTTATGAAATGGTTTTTGGGAAAGAAAACCTTGATTTAACCACCCCTAATATTTTGCAAAATTAATTATGATTTATTACTATGGGTGGAGAATTGTGTTATATTATGTATTAAATTATGGAGTATTAAGTTATGTGAGTTCATGTGTTATGAATCATTGGTCAAAATGCATATTATGTGAAACATGTGCATAGCATGATTATTGGCGAGAGTTTATCTAGGGCGAGGAGCAGATGGGTTGAAATTCACATGGTATTAGCAGTAACCGTTAGAATCGAGAACTAGCCTTGGCACCAACTATTAGAATTGGGAGGTAGCTTGTCCCATGGTTGTTTCAGGACTATCTCACTTGTTCTACGAGGGACTCAAACCTAACTAGTCTCCACTGGTTCATGAGGTAGTTAGATTAGGGGGTACGACATCCCATGATTGTTAGTATTAGGGAAAATCAGACATAAGTGAGTGAGTTCACCTTGGCCTGGTATCTCCTTACAAGTGAAAGGTTGGGTTAGTCTATGAAGAACATAGCCACGTGATAGCCACCGATTTTATGTCGAAGGTAACAAGAGGATATAAGGTTGGCATGCACATAAGTCCGGCAACATGGTTGTTAGTTTTGTGGTCTGGCATGTGTTGAGGGCACATGGTTGTTATTTTTACGACTTTAGATTATGTTTTTATGAAATAACATGATATAGTATTTTATGGTAAGCTCGGTCATATGGTTGTTAGTTTTATGAACCTTGGCCGAATGTTATGCAATATATGTGCTTGCTTGCCTAATTGTATCTATTTACGATTAATATGCAATTGTAAGGGTTAAGTGAAACTTGGTTACTAAGTGGTTGTACTTACCCCTCAATTCTCAATATTTTTAAGACCTATCTCATTGGATTCGAGTTGGGGAAAACATATAGAGGCTTAGGATTTGTGGAGTAATCCTCTATATACCTCTCTTTTGTTACTTACATGTGTATTTGTTAATGTAATTGCCTACTAGGGTTAATTGACATGTTTTATACACTACTTGCATGATTTTGGGTATTACTAATATATTTTATGCCTTAGGATTGTGAGCTTTGGGTTGTGAACTTGTGGACATGGCTGAAATACTTATGCAAGTAGAAAATTTTGTATTTTGAGAAATTGGGGATGAAATAGTTGATTTTGGTGCAACTTTTCCTCCTCCTTTATGTTTTTGAAAATTAGGGTTGAGTGGTGATTTTATGATTTGAGCATTTTTGATAGTATGTGGTGTGTGCACGAGTTCACAAGAGTTTATTTAGTGTGGTCGAAGGGTTTGTGTAAGCTATTGGCATGCATGATTGAGTTGGGACACCCCATTGTGAGATTTTGTGAAAATGTGGTCAAAATGGGTTTTGGTATCCAACTTTTTTATAGAAAATGAGTTTGAATGTGAAACTAATACCATTAGCTAGAGTTAGGAGAAATCTTCATGTAGACACCGAAACCACCTTAATCGAACGTTGGATGAAGATTCGAGACGTGTCAACAGTTTGCACCCTGTGTTGTCAAATGACAGCACTGATATGTCAAAATTCGTGCAATACACCACGGCGCATGGCACCTCATGCTGTGGCACATGTCACAGAGGAGACACATTGCAGTGCACAAGCCGTAACCCGCAGCGCACATGTCATTTTTTGTATAGATTTTTTTTTGAGTTTTAAAACTCATTATTTGGGTCCCAATTGATTTCCAAGCTTTCGCTTTATTTTTAAAAACTCTGATTTGAAATCTTTAAATTATGTTCAAGATTTGAATTGTTAAAAATTGAGATTCCTTTAATAATTTGAGAAATTTCTTTTATTAAGCTTTACAACTTGATAATCCTTTGAGAGTTAAATCTCATATTACCATAATTTAGAGTTAATTGTGGTTTAACCTTAAAGAGGTTACATTGTACATATGTTTGTACAAGATGTGACTATGGAAAAGTAAGCACTAGTGGTAAATTTATTAATTTTTGTTGTGTTAAGGCAATATGCTTAACCATGCTAGAAAGCTTCTCTATCTTGCTCTCAAATCTAAGATCATATTGTCATGTTTGAATCTCATTCACCTCTTTGACTAGTTGGTTAGCTCGCGTGCCAAATTGTTAAGAGTTCTATCCTATCTTAGAAATAAGATTCATAGTTTCAGCTAGAGTAAGTTATACTAAATCACCGCCAGTTATGGCATCAATAAACCATCTAGCCATTACTAAGAGACCTTCAATATGTTGAACTAGCTGCTGATTAGGTATTTAATGGTGAGGGCAGCTTGACATAACTTCTTAAATCTCTCCCAGTATTTATGAAATTGTCTCTCCAGTCATTTGACGAATTTCACAAATTCTTTTTTAATTGTTACTATATGAGAGGTAGGGAAAAAATTTTTCAAGAATAACTGCATCATTTGATCTCAAGAGTAATGGCACCTGGTTGTAGGTAAAATAGCCAATCTTTTGCCCTTCTATCCAATGAAAAAGGAAAAGCCCTCAAGTGTATATTCGAGTCATATCCTACAAAATCATGAAATTTAGGTAGCAAATGTACTAAACTAGATTTCAATTCAAAACTAGCATTTGCATTTAAATTAAGATATTGAATTCATAGATTTTTATAATGCGTATTAAGGGCAATCAATTCTTTAATTGTCGTATTATTATTGTTGTTGTTGTTGTTGTTATTGTCATTATTATTTTCAGCTATATTTTTCAACTTAATCGCATACTCAAAATTAAATTCAAAATTACTAATAACACTATCAATCAATTCAGACAAAATTTTAGAAATCACATTATCTCTATTTTTATGGTACTTTTGATTCTTATAATTACTATGATAAGTTTTCTCAATCTCAAAGTTCAAATCAGTTAATTTATCTTACAAAGACCTTGTCATACACCAATAAACCAACAAAATCAATGAAAGCACCACGAGTAAAGAAGGAAAAATAAAACAATAAATATGGAAAAATAAAAAATTAAACTAAGAAAATATCTTAGAAAATTCAAAAAAAAAAAAAAAAAAAAAATATGAGAAAGATGGGTGAAAAACTAACAATCAAACTCAAAAAGGTGATGCATTTGACTTCTCAGCAATGGTGCCAAAATTTTGACATTACTGACAAATAATATCAAAATTAATAAAAAATAGATTTTATAGTAAAATACAACCTAGATTGTCTCTCTAAAAGTTAATGAATTAACTACTTAAATTAGGATTATGAAAAACTAAATAGTAGGGGGAATTTTTTTATGACAAAACTAACTAAAAAACTAAATTAAAATTAAATAATTAAAGCAAGTTTAATTAAGAAAATCACCAAGCACAAGCAGCGCAATCAATTATAATCAAATCACCTAAATTTAAACTTCCTCATCCACAAAATAAATTAAATTTATTTAAATTTATTATTTTATTTTTATTATATAGTTTTTCTAAATTATCATTCAAGGATTAAATAAGAAATTAAGTTATGGACTAATAAAAATCTCCCTTAAATCACAACCTAACAACTATTATATGTTACGAACACCAAAAACAAAAAATGAACAATCATCCAAGCCAAGCCAAATTGCTCTTATGATGTAATAAAACTACTCTAATTAACAATAACAATTAAAGCATAAAATTCAAATATAGAGGAAAGAAAAGAAAATTAGAATAAAGCTAAAGAAAATTTCTTGAATATCAAAGACTCTGATTAAAGCTTAAGATCAAAGTTTGTGACCGATCATACAATGAAATTAGTTCTCCATTAGACTAAAAATCAAGCAACACTATATGAAAGCATGAGAAGCCATCACTCATGGAATGAAAAAAAGAAAAAAAATAGCTATCGCACTTCTAATCTTCTCCAATTACTAAGTGCTTTGTTGCCTCCTATTCCTCTTTTCAATTAAAAAGTTGTGCATCCTCTTGCATCATGTGTTCCTTTATTTATGAAGGAAAAACATAATGTTTAGTCCCTATAATTTTAGGGTGTTTTGCTTTTAGTCCCTATACTTTATTTGTGTTGTTTATCAGCCCTTATAGCTTCTGTTGTCCATAATGTTAGTCCCTCTAGTCATTAATAGTGTTAAATTTGCTGAGCTAGCATTAACACCATTAAATCATATGGTGAGTTAACATATGTCGTCCATTTGAGTTGTCCATGTGGCACATGAGTTCAATCAGCATATGATTTAAAATTAAAAATAAAAAAGAGAAGAAAACATAAAACAAAGGACCTAGAAGATGCACTGTATGAACAAGATAGAGATGACATTTCTCTCATGTAGGGTAGACAAAAATAAGTCATGGCAGGTTGCAAGATCATTTGGGTAGAGGAGAAGACTTAGAGAACTTGGAGAAGACACATCGAACCAGCACTATGGAGATTGCCAAACTAAGTAGGTAAGTAGCCATTGTTTAGAATTTGTAGGTATACTTGTTCATTCTATTATATCATCTTCTTCTCTTGATTGTGTCTTTAATCAGAATACCAGATGTTGTCCTATTCTACCTCTTTCTTCTGTCCTATTCAACCTCCTTGTTTTGTCCATTGGGTCCTCTTTAATTTGATTCAGCATAGATGGCTTCAAGCAATGGGACATCCTCAATGCATAATATAGGTAGAAAGATGCAGATGTGGTGATGAAGTAATAATGCTTACTGCTTAGATAGAAGAAAATTTCAATCGAAAGTTTGTTGAATGCCCTAATTATAAGGTAAGTGCTTTATTCCTTCCAAAACAATTAACATGGAAGATAGCTTTAATCTCAAGATTGGGCATTAGGTGCATAATATAAATTATTAAGACAAGTTGAAATTTGAGAGTTGAGGCTTTAAAGTGATTAGGAATTTATATTAAAAACAATAAAAAAGAATGGGAAGGGGTGAACCAAATTTAATTACCTGGGTAAATTAATCTATAAATTTACTAAGCAATAGATGGTACATTCAAGAAAATCTAATCAAATCTAGATAAAGTTGCAAATATTGGTGAATGGGGTGTATAGATTCTAGATGCTAGAATTATCAGTATAAAATATCACCAATGTCATTCATACATAACAATAGCAAATATTCCTTTTTAGAATTATTGGGCTTCTATAGAAAAATAAGCCATCAATAAATGCACAGTGTTAGTGACTATAAAGATTCAATATGTAATATAGATAACTCATTATAGTTTTTGCTTACTGTCAAGGACCCAATTACATAGTATATCCCAACATAAACAAAGACATTAGTTTGGCCATATGGGGGGCATAATATAAGATTAATACTAGTGATACAACTATGTGAATTAGATCATGAATGAGAATACAATAAGCATTACAACAAACTAAATGTCACTACATTAAAGTCACACACACACACATATAAACACACAATCTTTAAGGAAACAAAACTAGTGTAGAATTCCATTAAAGTTACATAAACTTGATACATGTTTACCAAATGACCATTCCATATACAAAAAAGCCATCCTATTCACAAAATAGCAACCCTTATACATGTTGACTAAATGACCATCCTATTCATAAAAAAGTCATCCATATACAAAAAAGTCAAATCTTTTAAATCAAGGTTGACTACTCCTTGGAGGTGTTGCATTAATGGACTCCTGTGTAGATGATGGATGTTTTGGTTTGATTGGTAGTTTGCCATGCCTTGCTTTTTAAGCATATTGATTCTTCTTTGTACTACTATTAGCATTGCTTGTTTTCTCTTGCTTCTTTCTACCATTAAGATTGCTTGTTGGCTCTTAGTTCTTCTCATTACCCTTAGGATTTCTTGTTGATAGTTTCTTGCAAGTCTGTTGATTGTGTTCATGCTTGCCAAAACCAGAACATCTAAGACTTGTATTTTCTCTCCTCACCTTTGTTGTATCCTCATCTACTCCTTTTTTTTTTGCTTCTTTTGAGGCCTACTAGGATGTTTATACTACATTAGAGGATCAATGGGTCTACCATCAACTTTCTCCCACATTTTGTCCCTATTAATAGGCTCAATTACAAGGGTATGACAAGCCACAAATGCTTGCAAACTAAAGTTATTATCAACATATTAGTGTGGATCCTCCCTCTTACTGTATATACAAGCAACTGCATGTTCGTAAAGAATTATTTAAGAGACCAAGTTAAGAGACGCACAGTAGTAAGAGACTAATTAATTTCACACATAGCAATGTTAAGGGACGCACAATAGTAAAAACAATAAGTTCTAACAATAGCTAACCAATAACAAAGTGACAGATATAGATAATTTCACTGCGCGGAAAAATAAATGTGCAACAGAACATGAGATATACTTATATGGAATACCATTTAATTGCTACCAATTGCAACTACATCTTTTGGCAAAGAGGTCAACTTTGAACTTATGTGTGAGATACGAAACCTCACATCGATTTCAACCTACATATCTAACTAACCACTTCCTTAATTCTTGCACTTCTTTGTCCAACCTTTTGCAAGATCATGGAAACATCATTCCCTTGTCACAGCACTTCTCAACCTTCACCTAATTTTTAGCAAAACTTGTCATGAGATAAGTTCTAATCCAATCAAGTAATGTCACAATAGGAAACTCTCTAGCCTTTAACAATCTCCCATTGAATGATTCTAAGATGTTGATAACCATGTCACATTTACAGTACTCACCAAAATGAGACTTGGTCTAACAACTTGGAGGAAATCCCATCAAATGGTCATGGGATTCTTTCGACACATTCTTCAACTCCTTCATTGCTCTTGCCATTCAGCCTCATAAGTGGCTTTTACAACACAGAGGACTAAATCACAAACTACAATACCTTCCCCATATTTTGCTTTAATATTTGCATACAAATGCCTCATACACAATCGGTGTTCAGCACCTTCAAGTAACACTTTGAATGTTTGAATCAAATCCTTCTAAATGAATTATATAAAGTCCAAATCATTAGTTATTTAATAAAAAATTCATATAAATATAATATTATCATATCATTGAAAAAATAAGATACCTTTTGTTAGTCAAAGATAAACACCCATCTTTGCTCTTGCATGCTTCCAATGTCATCTAATATGTTCTTCAAAAAACACCTCAATGAGTCTCTGTTCTCTCCCTTTACCCTAACCCAAGCTAATGGAAAGTATTGGTCATTAGGGTCACGTGTAATAGCCACAAGCAATATCCCTCCATATAAACCCTTCAAAAAACACTATCCAACCCAATTATAGGTTTGCAGCCCACTAGAAATCCCCGTTTCGCAGAACCTATGCACTCATATATTCTCCTAAACACAAGTGGCCCTTCTACATATGGTTTATTAGTCACTAGATAAAAAGTTATCTCTGAGTTACATTTTGTTACTTCATTACAATAGTCCCTCAACTTTTGGTATTGTTCCTTGTAATCACCATCATTATTGCCTTCACCCATTTCATTGCCTTGTATGCCTTTTAAACTAACATATCAACCACATAATGGTCCCTAAGTGATGCAATAATATCATTCAATTTCATGCTTTTATTTGTCCTCAACAAACCAACTATCTTTTCAGAAATCTAGTGATAAGTAGTCATCTTCCCATTAATTGACACACCACAAGTATGTTTAGACCTAAAAGTCTTCAAACAATATGTCAATTCACCCCTAACTTTACCCACAAACATTACCCATTTGCATTCCTCAATGGCACACTTAACTCTACACCTCACCTTATCATTTTTATAAATGCCAATTCATATCCACTAAGTAAGGCATATTCTCTTAATGCATCCTTAAATTGACTAATCAAAGTAAACTCCGTGCCTAACTTAAACTAAAATTCTTTGCACTTCTTATAAAGATTGTATTTTTCATACCTATGTTCAACTGTCCTCCCATTGTCATCACCACTATATTCACCATCTTCATAAAGTTCTTTAAATTCATAATTAAATAACAAAGCTAGTATCTCCTCCTTTGTAACCTCAAGTGTGTTTCTCTCATATGAGGATTGATTAGACTGTGTTATCATCAATTGGGAACTACTTACAACTTCATATAAGATGTCACCGACACCAACATCAACATATTGATGAAATAGTCATCCTCAATATGTTCTTCATTGCTATTCTCTAAGTTTCACAAAGAATCCTTTGAATTACTTTGATTAAAATCATCCCTTTCAGTTTTGTTACTAATCTCATTCTCCATATCCATACTACACCTTATAAGAAATTATAAAACCTTAATATTTAAACTCAAACAAACAAGACATTCCTAAAAATAGAAGCAAAAAAATTACCAACAATAAAAACAGAGCAAAGGCCAAAAAATGACAACACGACTCAGAAAGCACAAATGAAATGAAAGTGAAATGAAACGCACCACAAGCAAAGTATGGAAAAAGAAACAGAAGATGGGAGATGGGAGAATGCGAACAAAATTGTAGAAAAGAATTTTAGACAACACCCACATAAAATAGAGTATCCGTCCATGATTGAGAAAATGTCAATGACAATGTAGATAGTAATGCTAAGAGAAATGATGAAAAAAGGGCTTTTCGTGAATGGAAAAGGCTAGAAGACATACCTCCATCATCGATTGGGATCCGTGAGATGGTATCATCGTCCAATGACATCTCTGATGTTTAACGTAGCTTCTCAACTGTAAGGGGCCCACTGGTAGAGAGCCCTAATCATGAATGAGAAGTGATTAATCAAATGCTGACTGGACTCATATGCCACATGGACAACTCAAATGGACAACATATGCTAACTCCCTATAATATTTAACAGTGTTAATGCTAGCTTAACAAATTTAACACCATTAATGACCAAAGGGATTAACATTATGGATGGTAGAAACTATAGGGATTGATAACAATGAAAGTAAAGTATATGGACTAAAAGCAAAACACATTAAAATTGGAGGGACTAAACATTGCATTTTCCCCTTTATAAATGAAAACCTAATAATTTAATAAAATGATAAATCTACCCTTAATAGCCCTAATTGAAAATTACATTTACAAACCCAAAATAAATATAAACAAAGTTTCTATAATTTGATTACTTAATCTTTAAGTATGCTCATATTCTTCTATTAAAAATAATCTTCATCAATATCTTCCATATTAGATCAGAAAATCTACACAAATAAAATTAAATTAAACAGCAACTATACAAAAATATCAAAGGTATCATTTATATTTTAAAATTCAAGATTTAGTTAGTTCAAATTTCAAAATTGAACATTGGCTAATAAAATCAAATAATATTCAATTAAACTTAATTAATCTCAAATAAATATTAAAAAATTCAAATTTAAAGTATAAAAATATATAGAATTGCTATTTATCAGTTTCTTTTAATTACTTCAAATTGTTAGTTTCCTTTTTTGCAAGTGGGAATATTTTATAATTTTATTTTAGCAAGTGGGTAGAGATACATGAAGTCTCCTATTTATAATTTTATAAATAGAATACTTCATATAACTTGGAGGCAAAATTATATTGGATGAATGAATGTTTGAGCATTATGAGTTTCTAAAAGCTCCCTCTCTCCCTTCAGTTCAGCCTCCCTCTTCTCTTCCCTCTCTTTCTTTGTTTGTGTTACTTCTCTCTTTCTTCTCTCCCTCTTTGTTCTCACTCCCCATTCACCTCTCACTCTCTGTTTCTATCTCTTCTCTCGTTTCCTTTCTATTTGAGCTAGTGTGAGTGTGTGAGTGTGTATTACATCATTTTGTCTCCAAACCTATTTTAAGAATGTTGTTAGTTTCACTGGGGCTATGAATTTCATATAATAATTAGATTGGAGAACTTGACCTTAAATTTTCTATTTTCCTTTACCAATGAACTAGACCTTAAATATAAGGCGTTTCACGTATAGAAGTTTTCTCCATTTTGCATCGTTAGCTCTATAAAGTATTAATATTTTAAATTGCCATACATATATGTATTGGTATCATATTTGATATCAATACTCACGAATACTTCTTCAATACATATTTAATACTTTGAGATAGTGTGTTTATATGTTAAAGCTAATACTGCAAGGTTATTTTTTAAGAAATTAAATTTTATTAAATAGTATGATATTAACATTTTTTTATTTCTAATATATTTTTTTGATTTTCTTTTAAAGTCAAAAATTATATTTTCTTAGAAAATAAGTTTTAGATATATAAATAAAAGGATAAATATTATATTTTCTTAACTAGAAGATGTAGGAATGTAATGTTTTGGCATATAAAACCTTGATAAGGAACTATTAGCTAGGACTAAATTGTAGACAATTAGGTATAGATAGAATAAAAATATAATTAATGATTATATTTTATTTGACATTATTATAAAGGACTATATATCTATGATAATTTGGATATTTTTTGAATTAAAATTATTTTTTAATAATTTTGTGTATTTTTTTATAAATATTGCACGTATTGGATTAGTATCGTATATTTCATTTAAAAAAAATGAAAATATCAACATCGATATCAATGCATCATAGTCATTTTCCCACACTAATTGGGGGAAGATATTGATAATCTATGCTCAGAGATAAAAGTCATTACGGTATAGTGACATGCTATGACTATTCCACCACTGTCACATTAGTTTATTTTGATTTTTGGGAGTCTAGCGCTCTGAAGATTGCGTTTTGTTCTCATTAGTTTGCTATGCGTGTATTAATCTGTTCCCCTATTTTCACAAAAATAATGTATGTGTACAACAAAGGGGGAAAATAAGACTTGGAGTCTCTAATAATATGCTTCCCTCTTATAATTAATGCTCTTTATAATGCTCAGCTTTCTCATTTTTTTTTATTTTTGTTTTAAATTATTGACTTCTATAAAAAAGATAAGAGAATCATAGTATTTTGAAAGGTAGTTTTTTTTTTTGACAAATTTTCAAATAAAATGACTGTAAAATTATGTAATTTTGATATATTTTTTAAAAAATTGTAAAAAATACAAAATTATACCATTTCAGAATTTCAAAGTATTAAGATGTCTTTTATTTTATGTTGAAGCTAATGATTGAATAAAAAATGAAAACAAAATTGAAAAAGCAAGTTATTACGAAGGGCATTAAAAGAAGGTTCATTGAATGCATTATCACGAAAAAAATAAGGACAAAAATACTGTAACATGCAAACTCCATATTATTAAGGTACACTCTCATATAAGAGTTTTGTATGTTGCAAGAGAAAGCCCAATTATGAGCACTATACCACAGTTTAATGTTCAATGGAAAAAGGTTAAAAATTGTTTTCAAACAATTTTAATTGAATGATAGATCGATTTAATTAAAAAAAAATTGTGGGTGTACATTGTCTGTAATATTTTAAAAGGTTTCTCCTACGGAGAATTTCAATATAGGATCAAGAAAGCGAGTTTTTACCATTGAGGCCTAAAAAAGTTAAAAATACTCTTTGGGAATGTTGGTTCGGAATAAAATAAAACTTTTACTCAAAATGACTAAAATGTCCTTCTGTACAAGAAAGAAAAAAGGCAACTTGATGGGAAAGACTTATTAATTATATAACTTTACTTATTAGTTTTACAAAAAAACTTATCAACTATTTAACTTTACTTGTTAATCCTTGACTCCTTAAACTCAATTATATTATTTGTTAATTTTTTAACTTTACTTGTTAATTTTGCAAGAACATTGGTTAATTTCATAACTTAACTTATTAATATCATGACAAGACTTGCTCAATCTATTGATTTGAAAAGCAATTAAATTAATTGTAAATTGCATAACTTTACTTATTAATTCTTTAACAACACTTAATTTTCTATATGGTCACTTGTTATATGACACTTGATATCTTACTTGTTCAATATCAAACTTGTAACAAATCCATTTTTTGTAAAATTATTATTTTAAATTGTAAACTACATATAATATTTCTTGTAAACCAAATAACATTACTTGATAATGCCTAACATCACTTATCAATTTAAATTTCATCTCTAATTACAAATGAGCAATCATCAAATGCATTCTATCTCTAATTACATTTTAGTGCAAGGAAGTTTTAATTTGCTGTCAATCTAAATTCCATTTCTAATTACAAGAGGGAGAACATAAAAAATACACATGCTTCAATTATGTTATTGCCTTTTCTTCTGAGCTGACTCTGTAAAAGGTGAAGTAGATTTTGAATTGGATGGATGGTCCATGAGAGCCATAGAATAAATCAATATAATTCATCCTACAAGGCAATCATTTACAAGCTTCACACTTAAGTTAATGCAAATGCTAATCTATCCTTAAACTAGATATCTGCAAAGATTTACACTTAAGTTATTTGTTCAATATATATCACTTGTTAATCTTCTATATCATATTTGTTAATTTCTTGGGTTTACTTGTTATTATGTTTCATACAATTTGCAAACAAACAATCCACATTTCATTCAATATTATATTACTTGTTAATCTCTCACATCAGTCTTGTTAATTTATTAGGTTTACTTCTTATTATATGCTTCATATAATTTACAAAGCAACAACCTAACATATATGTTTTTAAACTAAATGTCTTCTCAACAATTCGATAAATTATCAAAATCATGGCTGAGAAGCCTGTGTCGGTTAATAAACACAACTGTAACCAATTTACCTGTGTCGGTTCGAGAAACGAGTTTTACTCACATTAGAACTCAATAAAAAAAAAAAACAAAGATTAGTGTCAAGATCTTCCTTTAAGTGATGGATTCTCGCCTTATACTTTGGTGGTGGGTTTACTGTTCAAATGGAAGGGAACAAATACAAGAATAAGGTCTCGTTAGGTCATTAGTAATGAATGAAATAAAATGAATTGAAAAAATTAAGATAAAAATAAATTAAATCACTCTTCCTTTCATGATAAGTATGAGTAAGTATAATAAAATTTATTAATATATACTATAAATGTAAAAATTATCATACCTTTTAAAAATCTCATGAATCATTATTTCCAACTCCATGAACTAAAATATCCATTTTTCTTGTGAATATTCTGGCATATCCTCTTTGACCATCTTATTTTTACCTTTTATTTTTTAATCAATTACATTCCATTCATTTCTAATAAATAAATAGTACTTAAGAGAATGGGTTAAACACATGGATTGCGTTATTAATGTTAAACGTTGATTACGGACAATACATCTAAGGGATTAAGTAACAGGTCCGTGGTAATGGGCAAAGAAAGTGTTTACTTCATCTGAAGTCTTGTTTCTTGCCTAGTCAATTAAGTCCACATTATCCGTCTTTGTAAACCAAAGGTATTTGAGTCTTTTGATCATTGAGGTTAATATCATTTCAGCCTTCTTGGATTGAAGTGAGATTTAAAATTTCAATGAGCCCCATTTGTAATTATGTCACATCATTGGTCCTATATTGAAATTCTCCCCTTCTCCTATCCATGTAGTTTTTTTTTTTTTTTTCCTTGGAAATCAAATAATGACCTCTAATGTTTTTAGGTAATTTAACCACGCGTTAACTGTATAAACAAAAAGACAATGTCTAGATCAATTAAAACAAATGCATTCCAAGGGTAACGATTAAGATTGGAGATTCATTTTTTTTATACCAGAAATTATGTGGAGTATTTGAACTTTATTTTAAGTGTTTAAAGTCAAATATTTAAGTTCCCAAAATTTGGGCAAAGCATTTGATTTATTTTTTTAGAGGAAAATGATAATAAAATCTTTCAATTATATAAATGATAATTTAATTTCTGAAAATGCCATAATTCCACTAAAATTTTTAAGGACTTCTGTGTTAATAAATTTTAAATTAAAAATATCATTTTATTTTTATTGACAAGTTGTTATTTCTTGTTTAGTTCTTGTAATTCTTTAAAAAAAATTTTGTATTTTTTAGACAAAAGTTATTATTGGAGTTTGTCATTTTGAGAACTTATTTTTCAACAATAAAAATTACACTTGATAAGTTATGATTTTTTATTGAACTCTTACGATTCACATAATAAAAGTTTAAATAAAAATTGTGATTGGGGTTTATTTTTCAACAACAAAAATTACACATAACAAATTGTGATATCTTGTTCAACTCTTATGATTTACAAAACAAAAGTTTCTATTTCTTAAGCAAGGCTTATTATTTTCAATAAGGATAAAACGATCTTTTCACTTTAAAATTTATTGACGCAAAAGTTTTTAAGAACTTGAGTGGAATTATGGTATTTCGAATGACCAAATTTTCATTTATATAATTTAGGAGGATTCTATTGTGATTTTCTTTTTTTTTTAATTGCTCACAAGCATTCTTCTATTGGAGACAATCTTATTCATTCAAAGCATGGTCAAGTACTAGAGAACATCTGATTCATTAACCTACTAACTTGTCAAAAATTTATTTTTAAAAGTTAATTTTTGTATCATTTTTTTCAATAAATTTGTGCCCTCTCACATGCACAACACACATGCATTCAAATCTTTTCATTGGAGATACCTTCTTGCTAAAGATAATATATATTTGACATATAGTCAAACATTAAACATTAAATGTGCATGCTTCTTTTAATAAGGATTCGAATATTTACTAATGTAAACACATATATAATACATGTTGATTGAGAAAAATAATGAACATATAAATATGATGCTGACTCCATATTAAACAAATAATATAAAAAAGAGAAAACACAAATAAAATTCTTAGTGCTCTTTTTTTTTAATTTGGACATTAGTTTTTATGAAATGGATCCTATGAAATTGAAAATCTGTAAATTTTTTGAATTTTACATAGAAAAGAGAGTAGATTTTGTCTTTTTAAAAATAATAAAA
This sequence comes from Prosopis cineraria, assembly GCF_029017545.1. Classification (NCBI taxonomy): domain Eukaryota; kingdom Viridiplantae; phylum Streptophyta; class Magnoliopsida; order Fabales; family Fabaceae; genus Prosopis; species Prosopis cineraria. Next base: position 63,522 of record NW_026555351.1, read on the forward strand.
TGAGGAAAATATTTAAAAAAAAAAAGAAAAACTTCACATGAATTCATAAATCTTTGGGGCATGTTTGGTTTTGTTCTCAATATTTTTTTAAAAAAATATTTTATAAACTAATTTTTAAGAATTGTTTTCAAGACAACAAAATGAAAATATTTTTGATTATGTTAATTCAAAACAAAATTGACAGTGTCTAACGATGAAACAATAGACTTTTCTAAAAAGATTAGACTATATCAGGATCATCTTTGATTCCTTTTTTTTTTTCTCCTAGTCTTAGATGTTTTAACTGAGCATATTTAAAAGGAAATCCTTAAATGCATACTTTTTGCAAATGATATAGTTCTTATTGCAAAAATAAGAGAAAATATTAATTGTAAATTTAAGTTATAAAAGACAGTGTTTTGAAAATCAGATCGGACCGGATGATCAAACCGGTCGGACCGTCGATTGATCTGGTTTTCGGTATAGTTCATAAGAAAAAACCATTTTAAGAGTTGAGCCGGTTGAGCCGTTTTGAATCGACAGTTGGACTGGGAACCAAAATCAAGTCAGGAACCGGATTCAGTTTTCAAAAACCAGACTGTTTTTTTATTTTTATCAAATTTTTTTAAAAAAATGACTAATTTTTTTAATCATTTGATATTATGTTATATCATGTGGCTTGTTAAGTCATAATAAACTTAAAATATTTTATTTTTTAAGTTAAATAGCAATTTCATATGTATTTCTTATATTTAAAAAATTATATACATATATAATTTTTTTAATTTAATTATTACATCACCAGGTAAATGATGCGAACCGTGAACCGCTGACTTTTTCGATTCAATGCTCGATATGGTTCTAAAAACATTGATAGAAGAGGACATTAGATTCAAAAAGTTTCCACCTGAGTAAAAGTAAGACGAAATATTTGCATTATAATTTTAATAAGAGATCAGCGAGTAGTAATTTAGAAGTAAAATTGAGTAATCAAATTACACCTCAAGTAAAAAATTTTAGATATTTGGGAGAAATTATTCAACATAATGGAAAAATTGGTGGAAATATTACACATAAGATCCAAGCTAAGTTGTTTAATTGGAGAAAGGTTAAAGGAATATTTGCGATTCTCAAGCACCTAATAAACTTAAAGGAAAATTTTATCGAACTACTACAAAACTAACAATATTATATGATAGTGAATGTTAGACTTTAATGGGACAGCAAGAGCATAAAGTTAAAGCAATAGAAATGAAAATGTTGAGATGGATGTGCAAATATAAACATATAGACAAAATTTGAAATGAACACATAGGGGAAAAAGTATGTGTCGCATCTATTGAAGGAAAAATAATAAAAAATTATTTCAGATAGTTTGGACATATACAAAAAAGATTACAAAAGGCACCTATGAGGAGAGTAAAACAAATAATTTTAAGTCCTATTAAGAAGGATAGAGGAAGGCTAACGAAAATATTTTTAAAAGTTGATCGAGACCATTTAACTAACAATATTTCTAAAAGCTTAACAAATAATAGAGCACAATGATATTATATAATCTATGTAATTGATCCCGTCTAGTAAGATAAGACTTGTGGTTGTGTTAATTCAAAACAACTTAGTTAAGAGACAACAGATAGCAGTAATGAACACAGTTCAAGATGTTTTTGTTTTTGTTTTTAAAAACAAAAAATCCATTTCGAATACAATTAAATCCAAAACATTTTTGTAACAAATACAAAACATGGGCTGTAAAAAAAAACTCAACTTTTCTAATAAATTTGAGAAAAGGACAGCACTGCATAGGAATATAGACGTCAAAATTCTATTGTGGAGCAGACAACTTTGAGAAAATGACAATAGTTCAGAGGAATATGTGTGGAAATTCTATTGTTTACAACTTGTTTAGAAGACAAGGATTGATTAATAGGAGGATTCAACAGTTGTACAATGAAAAGTGACAGTCATTGGCAACTAACTCAACGAAAATTCCAAATTTTTGCAGGTGTTTTTCTTCCCCAAGGAATAGTGACAGCTTCAGAAAAACTAGAAAGTTCAAAATACAATGTTATATTAGTTACCCTTCACTGCATTCTGAAACCTATTATCTTCTTCAATTTCCGATAATCATGATGTTCTTCATGGGATTCAATAAAAAAGGTTGTTTGTTACGTGCTTTCCTTGCATGCTCGTTCTCTTTGACATATGTGGGCCGTGCCTCGGACTCCATTTCATCATCTGTGTCAATCCAAGAACCTGAAACAGTGAGGTCAAGTAACAACATGTTCACACTTGGATTATTCAGTCCTCAAAATTTCACCAATCGCTACGTGGGAATTTGGTACATGTCCAAATCCTCTATTGTTTGGGTTGCTAACAGAAACAACCCACTAACAGATTCTTTTGGGATTCTGACAATATCAGAAAATGGCAATCTTGTTGTTTTGAATGGTCAAAAACAGGTTCTTTGGTCAACAAACGTCTCACAAGTTGCCTCAAACTCCAGTGCTCAACTCTTGGATTCTGGCAACCTAGTCCTTGCTGATGGAATTACAGGAGTATCCGTGTGGCATAGTTGCCAACATCCTGGCAATACATTATTACCATACATGAAAGCCAAAATTAATAAAAGAACAGGTTAGAAAGTGAAACTTACATCTTGGAGAAGTGCATCTGATCCATCTTATGGAGAATTTTCTTGCTCTCTTGAAGCCCGTAATGTGACTGAAGTATTTGTGTGGAAAGAAAATCGTCCTTATTTTCGAACTGGTCCCTGGGATGGCGCAGACTTTGCTGGGGTCCGAAGGACAAATTCAATTAACTACAAGGATGGGTTTCAAATGCAAGAAGAAGGAGAGACTTTGGAACTATTTTTTTTCAGACAGGTCTTTTGAGACTTAAACCTTAAATCCTCAAGGTAAACTAGAACAACGGCGCTGGAATTCCCAGACTAATAGATTGGAACTTATGAGGATAATTGGTTCTTCAGAGTGTGATGTTTATGGCAAATGTGGTCCATTCGGGATTTGTAATTTGTAGAGCTCCCCAATTTGCAGCTGCTTGAGAGGGTTTAAACCAAGGAACAAAGAAGAATGGGGAAGGCAGAACTGGACCACTGGGTGTGTCAGAAGAGAAGCACTTAAGTGTGAGAGTGACAAAAATGATTCTCGAGCTAGCAAAATAGATGGGTTTTGGATGCTGGAGAGAGTGAAATTACCAGATGATGCACAAGTGTTACCTTCTTTCTCTGAGGCTATTGTAGACTGTCAAACTGCATGCCTCAAGAATTGCTCTTGTATCGCTCATGCCCATGAAAGAAACCTTGGCTGTATGATTTAGTATGGAGATTTACTTGACTTACAGGCTTACCAGACCAAGAGATTGATGTTTACATACGTTTAGCCTACTCAGAACTAGGTATCTATTTTAATTAGAGAAAGCTCTTTAAAATACCCTAACACACTTGTTTACTGCCCAACATGTCTTCAACACTCAACCAGGATTTGGTTCAACTTTAAATTTCACCTAAGCTCTACAAGCTTGTTGCGTGGCTGTTTACATGTTATGTCATATATCATTGGGAGAGATGTTACTTCTCATTTTTAAAATTCTTCAAAAGCATTATGAAATGTGGGAGCAATTTTCTTTCAAAAAAGGAGTTACCAAGCAAGGTGCTTGCTCGCAAAACAAGTGTTACGACAAATACTTTAGGAGCTTTATTTTTTTTTTTTTTAATCGTTTGTTGATGATAATATACGTGGTATAGTCATGACGTTATTGTCAGAAAATGAAGAATCTCTGAATGTTTCTTTTCTTTGATACAGGCATAGGCAAGAGGAAGATGACAATGCCTATTATAATATCAGTTTTGATTGGAAAAATTCTCATTATGGTGTCTGGATATTTCCTATGGGAAAAATGCTCAAACCAAAAAGGTAATTTTCAAGTTTACCAGAAGTGTTCATTCAAGGGATGGGTGATCTTCTTTCTGATTGTTTAGATAGGATACAATCCTAGCATTGTCATCTTAGATAATCCCTCCAACATGAGTTTCATCATTTTGATACAGAATATGCGAGAACTTCATATAGTTAACTCAGCTCTTGGAACCTAGTATCAGAATAGCAATATATGTTTTTTGAGGAAATAAAATGGGGAAACTGTGAAACTCAGGGGAAACGAAGGTGCAGACTCAAGACATAACAAGGATGATGCCCCTGAAGGAAGTCCATATTCCAGATCTATCATTTTTTTCAGAGAAAGTTGGAAACTGCAACAAATAACTTTGACATATCAAACAAACTTGGACAGGCTGGTTTTGGTCCAGTTTACAAGGTGATTTTCATTCTTTTTGAACTTCATTATCCTTCAGTTCATAAGAAATTAATGTTCTTTATCATCTTATTTCAGGGGACATTGGAAGCTGGGCAGGAAATAGCAGTAAAAAAACTATATCAAGATTATCATGACAGGGTATGGATGAATTTATAAATGAAGTGGAGTTGATCTCTAAGCTTCAACACCGAAACCTTGTTAGACTTCTTGGATGTTGCATTGAAAAAGAGATATTGGTTTATGAATACATGCCAAACAAAAGTTTGGATACATACATCTTTGGTTAGTGCCAATCCTCCATGCATATAACCGTTTACTAAATGGATGTTTCTATATGCTTTGGATAGGATGAATCGAAGAGAAAAATGAAAACTTGATTGTTTAAGAATACTTGAAGAAATAACAGTATGGTACTTCAACGTTTATTTTACCTAATGCTACCACTTTGTTGACATTTGTAGCAATACTTCCTAATTTTGTAAGATCATGTGAGGTTTTATATCTCATGATGTGTAGGTTCAATGGAGTCTATGAACAAGTAAAGTGGTTTATTAATACAAATAGTTAAGATACAAGTAATTACCTCGCATACCATATATAACACCACCAACTATCATAATGTAGGAAGTGAGTAAAGTGTCTTCTTATGAACATCTACTTTCATCACATCTTACTCAAACTATCTTTTGCAGATCCATTGAAACAAAAATCCTTAGATTGGAGAAAGCGCTTCACCATAATTGAGGGAATAGCTAGAGGATTGCTCTGTCTTCACAGAGATTCAAGATTACAAATTATACACAAAGATTTGAAGGCAAGTAACATGTTATTGGATGAGGAAATGAATCCAAAGATATCAGATTTTGGAATGGCTAAACTTTTTAAAGGTAGTGACAATCAAGTAAATACAAAAAGAATTGTTGGAACATAGTAAGTGCTCCTTTTCCTTTGTTCGTGATAATTATATTATTAGCATAGTGAGATCTCAAAGATGTAGTTTATAAATGTAGTGGCCATATTTCTCCAAAATATGCAACAGAAGGACTCTATTTGGAGAAATCTAATGTCTTTAGCTTTGGTGTTTTGCTGTTGGAGATTATTAGTGGAAGAAAAAACACTAACTTTTGTGAAGATGCAAAATATTTCAAACTTCTAGGATTTGTAAGCCTCTCCAATTTTCACCTTCCTTTCTTGCAAAAGCTTTAAATTGCCTTAAGCCTAATATAACATTGAAGCTAAACACCTATCATTTTTACTTGTTCTTGTTTCTAGACATGGAAATTATGAATTGATGACAATATGATGCCTCTAGTAGATCCACAAATATATGATCCAAGCTTTGGCAAGGACATATTCCAGTGCATACATACTGGGATTTTGTGCGTGCAAGAACTTGCGAAAGATAGGCCCACAATGGCCTCTGTAATGTCAATGCTTCATAGTGAGATTATGGAAGTTCCTCTCCCAAACCAACCTGCATTCGTCCTCAGGCAAACCATGTCTCATGCAGCAGAGCAAACTCCAAAAAATGATGAATTATCTTCCATCAATAAAGTAACTATCTCTAATTTTGAGGGGAGATAGACAGGAGTTTGTGAAGTTTCTGTTTCATTTTGAAAGACCTAAAGTATATTCTTCATTGACTTACACTTTCAATATCTGCAATAGGGTAGCTCTACCTTGTTTCTAGAGAAGATTTTCTATCTTGTTAATCCTAAACGTTAAGCATGTTTGCCGTATACAATGAATATTTATGGTCATGTTCCCTCCTTTGAATGTTGGTGTGTTTGCTCCATTCCCAATCTGGCAAAGTGCTAATAAAAAATAAACTTCCTATTTCTGCTGCTAGCGTTACAGCATAAGAAATAAGCCTGGCAGCTTAAGTGTGTAGTATTAGACAATTATTGCTTTCAGGTGAACTTTGTCAAAAGTTTTATCGCCTTTATGAGCTTTGAAAGTTCTATATCATTTTCCTCTCAATAAGACTTTAAAACATGCTAGAAAAGGGAAAGAAAAAAATCACATGTTGAGAAGTTTATGAAAGGAGAATAGAATATATAGATGACGTTTTCCTTTTTTACAGAATGCAATAATTTCTCTAGGGTTTAAACTCCTGATGTGCAATGCAACCCTTCTGCAATTTTCACTACAGATATATATTACAAGCATGAAAGGTCAGATGTTAAATACAAGATGGCATATAATTCAAGTAACTTGATCAAGGACAAATATTTTATGTCCTCTATATATCTGGCGAAATTGTGAAAGGACTATGGATATCTAGTAGTATGTTTAATCATCATAATTCATGAGCCCAAACAATTGTAGGAGTAAGAAGACAAAAGGGAGGCCAAAGTTTTCAACAGGAAAATATAAGAATTGGAAGAAGGATCCAGTGTCATAAAAGCCCTTTGACATAGCAGCCAGAACAAACTTTCAAAATCAGTTTGAATGAAAAGCGCATGAAACATTGGCAAGAGATTATTGATTTGACCTTCAATACTCTGTTCAATACATTTTAAGGAAAAAAATCTGAAACTTAATTTGTGCTAGTTATAGTGACCCTGGTGATGTGTCTCAAAAGTGTTGGGAGAAATGAATGAGAATGAAAATGATTTCAAATATATATTCTAAAAGAGAATTTCTTTAATTTAACAGAATAAGAAGACTAAAGGAGAAGTGATTAGTTATTTTCCACAAACTTAAGCACAGATATGCACATGGGATAATTTTTCCTTCTAAGACGAGAGGCAGCAACTCTTAGCAAAAGAAAAGGTGGTTGCTTTAGATGATGAACTCTTTGCTTCCCACAAATATGCGTTATCAATCAAATCCGCGGTGGAATTTGAATTGGTTTGCTTTGCAATGAATGCTCAGCTTCTCATATCAAAGTCTCCAATTTCAGAAAATGACTTCAAATAATGAACTGGCTATATCATAGTCACAGAAGCAATATTACAGGTATAACATGAAAGTCTGTATTGGGATCAGACATGATCATCTGTAGGGAAAAAGGAGCTAGCTAGATGAGCTCGAGAGTGAAATCATTAGAATCTGAAGGAATTGTAATATAATTTCTACATATTTTGGCTTTAAATGTTGATGTTATTGTAGTGTACCTCAAGAAGCTGTATTTAAAAAAAAACGGTTGTTGCTAGTGAGGCTGCATGTGCTGTTCATATTTTCCAGGAATTTTTTTTTTTTTTTTTAAGCAAGAATAGTGACAGAATGGTACTAGCCCCAACTAAACTAACACAGTTGCGGCATTGTAGTTAAACAAAGAGTAAACATTGCCATTTTTATATGATTTTATTATGTATTTAATATTGAATCATAGGGTCTTGCTTTGCTTCTATCTATTACTTCCGTGAAATCACTAAGATGTGAGTATCAGACTATGTCCCATTATTCAATCAGAGATAGCGTATAAGTTTCATTAACGAAGACAAGGGAAGAATCCATACCTATTGGCAGGGCATTAGTGTTGGCATCGCTATCCTCTACTGCCGTCTTGGTTCTATTGTCCTTAGCAGCCGCGACAGCAACCTCAGACTGCTTCGTCAAGTATTCGATTAGCAGAGTAAGAGCGCCGCCCTAAAGATTTTGCCATTGCCGCTCGGCAAAGGAGAGAACGCGGTCTTTACAACGTTTGCATGAAGAATTGTTTTGTGGCCGTCGGACAGGGCAGCTGATGGCGGCCTCTTTGTCTACTCTGCGGGCGGATTCGTCACTGATGGGACTCTCCTCTAAGGGAGATCGGTGCTCATCAATGCTGCTTGTCACCCTATGGGGTTACCCTTCCTTCTTTTTTTTTTTAAGTTATTTTTTTGCTGTTGATTTAAAATTATTTTTAAATGTTTTTATATTATATTTATCAAAATAAAATTATAATATTAAATATAAAATATTCAGAATATATTTAGATAAATAATTAATTAAAATTATAAAGTTTTTAATATTAAATTAAATCTTTTAAATTATATCTATACTATTTAAAATACATCTAGATAATCAGTTTATAAAAATTATTAAAAAATAATATTAAACTTTTCATCCAAATTGCCAGATTGGTATAAAGAAGTTTATTAAATATTTTTATATTTTTTACATATTTTTATTTTAATAAATAAAATAAAAGTAAAAAATTTAAATTTAAATTATTTAAATTTTATCTGGAGTGATGAGTATTGTAACATTTATCCTCTAATAATCTAAAAAACAGTTCATATTTAATATTATAATTTTTTATAATTTTTATATATTTTATTTTTATAAATATAATATTAAAATATTTAAAAAATAATTTTAAATTAACGGCATACATCATTTAAAAAAATTGAAGGGCTTTGATCATTTCATATGAGTGACGAGCACTAAATGCGTTTCCCAAAGTGAACCCTTGGAAGAATATTAAAAAGATAGAGAAAACACACAGATAAAAATTCTTAGATTTTTTTTTAAAATTTGGACATCACTTTTATTTGGGCCATGGGAGAAAGTAAAACTAAACTTTCTCCAACAACTTCAAATTTAAACCTGTGGGACAGACAAATTTGAGAAAATGACCGCACTGGAGGAATACACGCGTCAAAATTCTACTGCTTGCAGCTTGTTCAGAAAACTAGGATTGATGAAGGGAAAGATTCAACAGTCGTACGGTGCGAAAAAAATTGCATTATTTGCAAAATCAAACCGAATCAACCCATCTAATTTTCTTATTTAAAGTGGACACGTTTGACTCGGATTAACCTAGGTGATTCAATCTCAAATCACCCCACCTAACCCCATGGGTTAAGCGGGTTAGGCACGTTAGATTTTTTAATGCAAAAAACAAGAAGAGGATAAAAGCTTGTGAAACTCATTCAATCTTTCTTCTTCCTTCTCCTCTTTTACGACTCTTCAATTCTCATCTCCAGTTCTTCACTCGCTCTCGAATGTCGGCCGAGCTCTCCCCATCCCTCAATGTTCCTCAGTGTACCTCGGCGTCCATAATGGACATTGTGGGTCTCACCTTCCTCACTAGTCCCTAGGTGTTGCATTGTTGCTCAAATGCTCGATGCTGTGTTGTGTGCGTTATTTTCAAAGATTAAGCAAACATGTAGAAATAGTAGTAGATGAAGAAAGAAGAAAGAGATGAAGACCAGATTTGTGACCCAACGTGTGAAGGTGAAGTCAAAAGAGGTAAGGTGAGTCTGCCGCGCATTGATGAGAGAGAAATAATGATGATATTTGTTAGGCTAGAGAATAGATAGAAACAAAAACAAAAGTATATATGTTATAAATTTTATATATTTATATTTTTTAATAAAATATTTATTATCTATTATATAATGAAAAAATATATTATTTTATCATAATCAATTTAATCCTGATTGAATACCTGACCCTGATTCTTAATCCTAACTGATTTAATAGCCAATTCAATTTTCAATACTATGAAAAATTGAAAGTCTTTAGCAACCAAGTCCATGTATCATGCATTTTAAAAAAATTAATTTGTGGTAGGAAAGTCTTTCACACTTATAAATCTCACTACATTTGTAGGATGCACAACAATGCTACCATAATTATAGCTTATGTGTTTGGCGGCTTCACTTCATGACACTTTACTTAACTTCCTATTGATTAAAAGCTTTCGTGGATGGTTTTTTTTTTTATTTGTGATATCATGCTCTCAATAAAAACACTAATATCAAGAGCACATGTTTAAAGAAAAAATTCATTTTAAAAGATTACTATGTTAGATAGAAAAGTCTCTCACAACCTTACAAGCTCTACTCTGCTTGTAAGGTTCTTATTGGAATTCATAATAGTCCCATGAAAAATTTTAACTTTTTGCAGATTTTTTTTTTCCTTCCTACAACGGCGTCACAGTAAAGAAAAACTAAATATTTCAAAATACAATATATTATATGAGTTATCCTCCACAGCATTAATTCTGAAACCCATTGTCTTCCTCAATTTCATATAATCATCACGTTCTTCATGGGGTGCGTGGAACACACGGCAAGTGTGGCGTGTGAGTCATTCGTAGAAACTTTTGGCTATTGTTTGTGGGGCGCGTGCGGTGTCCACTGGCAACATGGTCTGGTGGCCTAGCCAAGTTCGCCGAGGCGAAAACAATGGTTGTAGTTCCATGTTAAACAGATGTCGAAAAGGGAGTGAACAAGGCTTGTAGTGAGAACGCAATCCAAGAAAAAGAAGTAAGAACATAACTCTTATACCAATTAATGTGAAACGGAGAAAGGAAAGGAGAAACGAAGGAGAGCGAAAGAGAAAGGAAAGAGAATCAATTTATTCAATAGTGAAGTCTTGAATACAACAATGGAATTCTACTCCAATAATTTGGAACGCAACAATCGAAGTTCCTTATCTGCCTAAAACTTGAAAAGTCAAGGACCACACATCTTTTGAATCTTTCGTTCATTGAACAGTTTTTTCCTTGAACTGGGACCATTTTACAGCCTCTGAAAAAGCTGTCGACAGTAAAAAATCAGCTTTGAATGCATAAAAAAAAATGCTTAAAAAAAATATATCCGAACAATAAGTTTGATTTGATTTACATGATTAATCAAATTGAAGTATTACTTAACTAATTATAAATTTATAAATGTCATTGTGCTTCATTGAAAATTTTTTGTGGATAAATAATAGAAGCTAGCTACTGATATTATAATATTATCTATTGCATTAAACCTAAATACACACATTAATCAATAATTCAATATTAGATGGAGACTGATGTTTCTTGGAACGTAACTTTCATGTTCTGGTCAAATAATTTGCACGTCATCATCTCGAATCTATCTATAAGATAATTGAATAGACCATGCAACATAGATTGGCTATTCTACCAAAATAAGCTAGTCTAAACTGATTGAACTATTTTTGATATTTGATAGATGAAGAGCCATAGACAGAACTACTGACAGCAAGATCAATAAAATCCTATGATAAGATGTCAGCAACAAGGCCCACGACCGCAGAGGAAAGTATATTTGTCAAAATTCTATTGTTTATAACTTTTTAGAAGACTATATGATTGATGAATGAGAAGATTCAATACAATGCGAATGGCGACCAAGTCCCTGCAAAAATTCCAGATTGTTGCAGGTTTTGTTCTTCCTCCAGTGAAGTCGCAGTTTAAGAAAAGGTAAATAGTTCGAAATACAGTATATTATACGGGGTTATCCTTCACAGCACTTCGAAATCAATGTTCTTCATGGGATTCAATAAAGTCTTGTTACTTGCTTTCCTTGTACGTTTGTTCTCTTCAACTCTTGTGGTATGTGCCTTGGACACCATTGCATCATCTATGTCGATCCAAGAACCTGAAACAGTGAGCTCAAGTAATAACATGTTCACACTAGGATTCTTCAGTCCTCAAAATTCCACTAATCGCCACGTGGGAATTTCGTACATGTCCAAATCCTCTATTGTTTGGGTTGCTAACAGAAACAACCCACTAATAGATTCTTTGGGAATTCTGACAATATCAGAAAATGGCAATCTTGTTGTTTTGAATGGTCAAAAACAGGTTCTTTGGTCAACAAACGTCTCACAAGTTGCCTCAAACTCCAGTGCTCAACTCTTGGATTCTGGCAACCTAATCCTTGCTGATGGAATTACAGGAGTATCCGTGTGGCAGAGTTTCCAACATCCTGGCAATACACTATTACCATACATGAACTTCATAATTAATAAAAGAACAGGTGAGAAAGTGAAACTTACATCTTGGAGAAGTGCATCTGATCCATCTTATGGAGAATTTTCTTGCGGTCTTGAAGCCCGTAACGTAACTGAAGTATTTGTGTGGAAAGAAAATCGTCCTTACTTTCGAACTGGTCCCTGGGATGGCATAGACTTCCTTGGTTTACCAAGGATAGCTTCAACAAACTCCGGGGATGGGTTTCAGATGAAAGAAGAGGAAGGGACTTTGGAACTATTTTTTTCAGACAAGTCTCCCGCGACTTTTACCTTAAATCCTCAAGGTAAAGTAGAACAACGGCGTTGGAATTCCCAGACAAACAGATTGGAACTTTTGAGGATAATTGGTTCTTCAGAGTGTGATGTTTATGGCATATGCGGTCCATTCGGGGTTTGTAATTGGCAGAGCTTCCGAATTTGCAGCTGCTTGAGAGGGTTTGAACCAAGGAACAAAGAAGAATGGGGAAGGCAGAACTGGACCGGTGGGTGTGTCAGAAGAGAAGCACTTCAGTGTGCGAGAGAAAAAAATGATTCTCAAGCTAGCAAAATAGATGGATTTTGGATGCTGGAGAGAGTGAAATTACCAGATGATGTGCAAGTGTTACCTTCTTACTTTGAGGCTACTATAGATTGTGAAACTACATGCCTCAAGAATTGCTCTTGTATCGCTTATGCCCATGAAAGAAACCTTGGCTGTATGATTTGGAATGTAGATTTACTTGACATACAAAACTTCCCAGACGGAGGGATTGATGTTTACATACGTTTAGCCCACTCAGAACTAGGTATGTATATTAATTAGAGAAAGCTCTTTAAAATACCCTAGAACACACTTGTTTACAGTCCAACATGTCTTCAACACCCAACTAGGATTTGGTTCAACTTTAAATTTCACTAAGCACTATATATCTCGTTGCATGGCTGTTTATATGTATGTCATGTTAAACATCCTTGAGAGCAATGTTACTTCTTAACTTATTTTTAAGATTCTTCAAAAGTATTATAAAATGAGGGAGCAATTTTATTTCAAGGAGTCAACTAGCGTGGTGCTTGTTTTTGCAAAACAAATGTCATGACAAATACACGAAGAGCTTTATTTATTTGTTTTTTTAATTTCTTTATAGCCTGTTGATGACAATATATGTGGTATAGTGATGAAATTATTGCCAGAAAATGAAAGCTCGCTGAATGTTGTTTTCTTTGATACAGGCATAGGCAAGAGGAAGATGACAACGCCTATTATAATATCAATTTTGACAGGAACAATTCTCATTATGGTGTCTGGATATTTCTTATGGAAAAAATGCTCAAACCAAAAAGGTAATTTTCACGTTTACTATAAGGGTTCATTAAAAGGATGAGTGATCTTCTCTGTGGTTATTTAGATTGGGTACAATCTTAGCTTTGTGATCATAGATAATCTCTCGAACTTTTGAGTTTCATCATTTTGATACAGAATGTGCGACAAGTTCATATAGTTAACTCATAGCTCTTGGAACCTAGTATTAGAATAGCAATATATGTTTTTCGGTGAAATAAAATGGGGGCAATGTGTGAAAATCAGGGGAAACACAGATGCAGAATCAAGACAAAACAAGGATGATGCCCCTGAAGCAAGTCCATGTTCCAGATCTATCATTGTTTTCTTTGAGAAAGTTGGAAACTGCAACAAATAACTTTGATATATCACTTCAACTTGGGCAGGGTGGTTTTGGTCCAGTTTACAAGGTGATTTTCATTCTTTTTGAACTTTATAATCCTTCAGTTCATAAGAAATTAATGTTCTTTATCATCTTATTTCAGGGGATATTGGAAGATGGGCAGGAAATAGCAGTAAAAAGACTATCAAGACTATCAGGACAGGGTATGGATGAATTTATAAATGAAGTGGAGTTGATCTCTAAGCTTCAACACCGAAACCTTGTTAAACTTCTTGGATGTTGCATTGAAGAAGAGATATTGGTTTATGAATACATGCCAAACAAAAGTTTGGACACATACATATTTGGTTAGTGCCAATCCTCTATGCATATCACCGTTTATTAAATGGATGTTTCTATATTCTTTGCATAGGATGAATGGAGGAGAAAAATGAAAACTTGATTGTCTATGAATACCTAAAGAAGTAAAAGTATGGTACTTCAAATTTTATTTTACCTTATGCCACCACTCTGTTGACATTTGTAGGAATACTTCCCAATTTTATAAGTTCATGTGAGGTTTTGTATCTATTGATGTGCAAGTTCAATGGAGTCAATGAACAATTAAAGTGGTTTATTAATATACAAGTAATTGCCTCGCATAGCAAATATACCACCACCTGCTATAATAATGTAGGAAGTGAGTAAATTGTCTTCTTTTGACCATCTACTTTCATCACATCTTACTTAAACAATCTTTTGCAGATCCATCAAAACATAAATCCTTAGATTGGAAAAAGCGCTTCACCATAATTAAGGGAATAGCTAGAGGATTGCTCTATCTTCACAGAGATTCAAGATTACGAATTATACATAGAGATTTGAAGGCAAGTAACATATTATTGGATGAGGAAATGAATCCAAAAATATTAAATTTTGGAATGGCTAAACTTTTTGGAGGTAGTGAAAACCAGGCAAATACAAAAAGAATTGTTGGAACATAGTAAGTGCTCCTTTTCTTTTGTCCATGATAATTATATTATTAGCATATTGAGATCTCAAAGATGTAGTTTATAATGCAGTGGCTATATTTCTCCAGAATATACAGCAGAAGGACTCTATTCAGAGAAATCTGATGTCTTTAGCTTTGGTGTTTTACTGTTGGAGATTATTAGTGGAAGAAAAAACACTAGCTTTTATAAAGATGTGGAATGTTTCACACTTTTAGGATTTGTAAGCCTCTCCAATTTTCACTTTCCCTTCTTGCAAAAGCTTTAAATAGCTGTAGCCTTAATATAACATTGAAGTTAAACATCTATCATTTTTACTTGTTAATGTTTCTAGGCTTGGAGATTATGGATCGATGACAATGTTATGCCTCTAATAGATCCACAAATATATGATCCAAGCTTTTACAAGGACATATTGCAATGCATACATATTGGGCTTTTGTGCGTGCAAGAACTTGCAAAAGATAGGCCCACGATGGCTTCTGTAATGTCAATGCTTCATAGTGAGATTATGGATATTCCTCTCCCAAACCAACCTGCATTCATCCTCAGGCAGACCATGTCTCATGCAGCAGAGCAAACTCCAAAAAATGATGAATTATCTTCCATCAATAAAGTAACTATCTCTAATTTTGAGGGGAGATAGACAGGAGTTTGTGAAGTTTCTGTTTCATTTTGAAAGACCTAAAGTATATTCTTCATTGACTTACACTTTCAATATCTGCAATAGGGTAGCTCTACCTTGTTTCTACAGAAGATTTTCTATCTTGTTAATCCTAAACGTTAAGCATGTTTGCCGTATACAATGAATATTTATGGTCATGTTCCCTCCTTTGAATGGTGGTGTGTTTGCTCCATTCCCAATCTGGCAAAGTGCTAATAAAAAATAAACTTCCTATTTCTGCTGCTAGCGTTACAGCATAAGAAATGAGCCTGGCAGCTTAAGTGTGTAGTATTAGACAATTACTCCCTCTAGTCCTATTTATAGAGCAGAGAGAGAAAAAAATTTTTGATCCTACTTATAAGTTATATCATTAAATTTTTATTATAAATTTACTTTTTTACCCTCCATTGAATGTTGGAGAGAGAAAATATGTTATTGAAGTGTATATATTTAATAGGAGCAAAGTTAAAAACTTATTAAATTTTAAAACAAAGTTAATGAGTTTTAAGGTTTTCCTTGGTATTAGTGAAACATGTTGAAAGTGACTTATAGATAGGATTAGAAGAGTATTGCTCTCAGGTGAACTTTGTCAAAAGTTCTATTATCTTTATGACCTTGGAAAGTTCTACACAGTGGCAGACCTAAATATTGTCGAGGGTGGGCAGTTGCCCCCCCTCAAATTGGGAAAATTACAGAGGGAGGGGTTTTAAAAATTTTCCCCCATTGTCCCTATAATTTTAAACCCAGCAAACCCAAACTAAAATGTATTTCGGTTCAAAAATATTTAAGTCTTTTATATTTCACTTAAGCCTAATAGATTTTAATTTTAAATTTATTATATTTAAAGTTATATTACTTTTATAAGAAAATAATTTTAATTTTCCTTTTTAATATTTTTACAAATCTAAAGTCAAACTAAATAATAAATAACCTCAATAAAAATGAAATTTAAAATTTTAAAACATACAAAAACTAAAAGAAGACCAAAAGACAGGAAGATGGAGAGACTCTTTGCTAGAAAATAGAGTCTGAGACGAGAGACAAAGTGAATGGCATGAGAATGTGAGGTTAAGTGTGAGAAATTGATTAAAGCTAGCAATGATATTGCCTGTTGCCACAGTAACTGTAGAAAGAGCCTTTTTTGCTAAGTCTGTGAAAAATCGGTTCCATAATCAAATGGAAAACCTATGGTTTAATAGCATTGACAATGAACTGATCATTCAACAATTTCAAAACATAAAGCCACATAGAGAAAACTTGTAAGGTATGTAAATATTTATTTTTTATATAAAATTTTTAGTTTTTAATTATTTTTATATTTTATATAATTTATGCCCCCACTGACTCAAGGTCCTACATCTGCCATTGGTTCTACATCTTGTTCCTCTTGATAAGACTTTAAAACATACTAGAAAAGGGAAAGAAACAAAGCACACGTTGTTGAGAAGTTTATGAAAGGATAATACAAGATGTAGGTGATTTTTTCTTTTCTTGTACCTTTTGGTTGCTATCTTCCATTTGGATTTAGAGAAATTATTAGGTAAGTTTGAAGTACCATGTCATTGATATATTGTCCGATAAAAATATAATCCCTCTGATCTTATTTATAGGGCAAAGAGAGAAAATTTTTTTTGTTCCTATTTATAAGTCACGTCATTAAATTTTCATTACAAATTTCCTCTTTTACCCTCCATTGAATGATGGAGAGAGAAGATATGTAATTGAAACATATATATTTAATAGGGGCAAAGTTAAAAACTTATTTAATTTTAAGACAGAGTTAATGAGTTTTAAAGTTTTCCTTGGTATTGGTGAAACATGTTGAAAGTGACTTATAAATAGGACCAAAGAAGTATCAACTCAATAAATTGAATCTTATGTGTTAGTCTACATGTCAATATTTAAATTTACATTAAATTACCTCTAAAAACTCTACAGTTCCCACATTTACTCTGCTAATTTCCCTAGTATCTCTAAAATCTTTATCTCTTACTATCTTTCAATCATCACCATCTGTTATGTAATAAATAAATAAATAATATTAGTTAAAGGGTTAATAGGTTGTTAGGATAGTTACTTAAGGGTGTCAGGTATGGGCTATAAAAGGGCACCAAAAAGACCGTTGTAATCAGTTCTGGAAAATCAGTTCTGAAAATAATAGTCTTGAGTTCCCTATTTCTATCTTCCTCTCTCTAGTCTCTTTCTCTCTCTGTTTTCTCTATCTTCTCTCTTTCCTTCCCTTTTCTCTAATTCTTATGCATCAGTAGTATCAGAGCCGGTCATCCTTGGCCATGGCACACCATTCATTCCAAGAATATGAGGATGAGCACAAGATATGGCTTTGTCAGCAGGGGAGTGTGAAAGAATTCAATGAATTCTTTGATAGCCACACTAGCAAGTTAAAATTACAAGAAAAATATTGGTTTCTACGTATGTGGCTGTGGCTTAAACCAGAACTCGTAGAACCAGTGCATCTCTTCAAACCAAGAACGATGCAGGAAGCTAGAAGTCTTGCAAGAATGCAATAAATCATGCTAATACGCCAGATAGAAAAGAAGGAACAGGTACCTCAAGATAACTATGGGTCACAAGAGTTTAAGATTGAGCAAGAAACCTCTCTTTATAAAAAAGATAAGGGGTCTTGTTCATTTACGTCCCAAGAAATATGTGACAAGGTTCAACAATCCTTAGTACATGATGCTAACATCGCGAAAGGGCTCCAGTGTATTCTTGACGTCAAGCAAGGTAATTTCAAGGAGACTCGAGGTAGGCCGAAGTCGTCCGTTTCAAACAGAGTCACTCCGCCTTTGCATCTTGAAGCTGATATGAGTCGAGCTGTTCAGGAAGTTTCGAAACAGCAGTTCAGTCAAGTTGCAGAGTTCTGGGTCCCTCATGATCATAGGCTTTTAACCTCATCTACTCTTGGTTTTCCAAAGTCGCTGCAGCTGTCTTCTTGGTTTCATCTATCATGGCCTCTGCATACTTCCTTAGCATTGCCTGTCTTTATTTCTTCATCGCTATCCCTATTTCATTTGCATACCCAGAAGTCTTTGTGAAGTGAGGGCTTTGTCCGAGCTCCAAGAACAAGAGAGAAGTATACAAGAATGAGAAATATAGAAGTTTTCAAGAAAGAAAAAGAGTTTCTTGTTTTTTCTGCTCAGAGAATCATATGGATGCATGTTTTAGGTGTTGAAAAGTCAGACACTTACCTAGCTCATGTGGGTTGGCTAATATGGTGGTGGTATGATATTCTCAAGTCTAGGAAAAAAACAGAGAGGGAGGAAGGAATAGTCAGAATCTGGACTGGGTTAGACCTAAAAGGCCCAATACCTATTGTCTGATGGATTCACGTGCCTATGGACCTATCTCCTATGCTTTCACTTTAAATAAGGCTAGAAACACCTTCAGTCAATTTACTTGTCTTCTTCAAGATTACAAATGAGTTTCTGGGGATTTTTAAATTTTTGTACTTGACCCTTGAGGGCAAGGGTCTTTTGGGGAGGGAGTATTGTTATGTAATAAATAAATAAATAATATTAGTTAAAGGGTTAATAGGTTGTTAGGATAGTTACTTAAGGGTGTCAGGTATGGGCTATAAAAGGGCACCAAAAAGACCGTCGTAATCAGTTCTAGAAAATCAGTTCTGAAAATAATAGTCTTGAGTTCCCTATTTCTATCTTCCTCTCTCTAGTCTCTTTCTCTCTCTGTTTTCTCTATCTTCTCTCTTTCCTTCCCTTTTCTCTAATTCTTATGCATCAGTAGTATCAGAGCCGGTCATCCTTGGCCATGGCACACCATTCATTCCAAGAATATGAGGATGAGCACAAGATATGGCTTTGTCAGCAGGGGAGTGTGAAAGAATTCAATGAATTCTTTGATAGCCACACTAGCAAGTTAAAATTACAAGAAAAATATTTGGTTTCTGCGTATGTGGCTGTGGCTTAAACCAGAACTCGTAGAACCAGTGCATCTCTTCAAACCAAGAACGATGCAGGAAGCTAGAAGTCTTGCAAGAATGCAATAAATCATGCTAATACGTCAGATAGAAAAGAAGGAACAGGTACCTCAAGATAACTATGGGTCACAAGAGTTTAAGATTGAGCAAGAAACCTCTCTTTATAAAAAAGATAAGGGGTCTTGTTCATTTACGTCCCAAGAAATATGTGACAAGGTTCAACAATCCTTAGTACATGATGCTAACATCGCGAAAGGGCTCCAGTGTATTCTTGACGTCAAGCAAGGTAATTTCAAGGAGACTCGAGGTAGGCCGAAGTCGTCCGTTTCAAACAGAGTCACTCCGCCTTTGCATCTTGAAGCTGATATGAGTCGAGCTGTTCAGGAAGTTTCGAAACAGCAGTTCAGTCAAGTTGCAGAGTTCTGGGTCCCTCATGATCATAGGCTTTTAACCTCATCTACTCTTGGTTTTCCAAAGTCGCTGCAGCTGTCTTCTTGGTTTCATCTATCATGGCCTCTGCATACTTCCTTAGCATTGCCTGTCTTTATTTCTTCATCGCTATCCCTATTTCATTTGCATACCCAGAAGTCTTTGTGAAGTGAGGGCTTTGTCCGAGCTCCAAGAACAAGAGAGAAGTATACAAGAATGAGAAATATAGAAGTTTTCAAGAAAGAAAAAGAGTTTCTTGTTTTTTCTGCTCAGAGAATCATATGGATGCATGTTTTAGGTGTTGAAAAGTCAGACACTTACCTAGCTCATGTGGGTTGGCTAATATGGTGGTGGTATGATATTCTCAAGTCTAGGAAAAAAACAGAGAGGGAGGAAGGAATAGTCAGAATCTGGACTGGGTTAGACCTAAAAGGCCCAATACCTATTGTCTGATGGATTCACGTGCCTATGGACCTATCTCCTATGCTTTCACTTTAAATAAGGCTAGAAACACCTTCAGTCAATTTACTTGTCTTCTTCAAGATTACAAATGAGTTTCTGGGGATTTTTAAATTTTTGTACTTGACCCTTGAGGGCAAGGGTCTTTTGGGGAGGGAGTATTGTTATGTAATAAATAAATAAATAATATTAGTTAAAGGGTTAATAGGTTGTTAGGATAGTTACTTAAGGGTGTCAGGTATGGGCTATAAAAGGGCACCAAAAAGACCGTCGTAATCAGTTCTAGAAAATCAGTTCTGAAAATAATAGTCTTGAGTTCCCTATTTCTATCTTCCTCTCTCTAGTCTCTTTCTCTCTCTGTTTTCTCTATCTTCTCTCTTTCCTTCCCTTTTCTCTAATTCTTATGCATCACCATCCATGTAGCTTTCCTACATATTTCATTCCTTTTTTTTTTTTTTAAACGTAGGCCGCTGCCTGCAGGGAGAACAGGGTGCAGCTTATTTATTGTTCATCAATATGATCGATACGCATAGAGGAAGAGAGAGATTGACTAAATCGTTTAAAATCCTCTCTCAATAAATAAAAATAAATGATAAGATCCTAATCTGTATTATAGAGATAATGCTGACTATAATGATAAGAATAAACTAACAAACCCAAAAAATGAAGGGTTAATGGGCCTAATAGATTTATATTACACAATGCAATAATTTCTCTAGGGTTTAAACTCATGATGCACAACGCAACCCTTCTTGAATTTTCACTACAGATTTATATTACAAGCATGAATGATCAAATGTTAAATATAAGATGGCATATAATTCAAGTAATGTGATCAAGGACAAATATTTTATGTCCTCTATATATCTGGTGAAATTGTGAAAGGATTATGGATATCTAGTAGCATGTTTAATCATCATAATTCATGAGCCCAAACAATTGTAAGAGTAAGAAGACAAAAGGGAGGCCAAAGTTTTCATTAGGAAAATATAAGAACTGGAAGAATGATCAAGTTTCATGAAAACGCTTTGACATTGCAGGTAAAACAAACTTTTAAAACAAGTTTGAAAGAATAGCGCTTGAAACATCGGCAAGAGATTATTGATTTGAGCTTCAATACTTTGTTCAATATATTATAAGTAAAAATTTGAAACTAAATTGAGCTAGTCATAGTGCCCCTGGTGATGTGTTTCAAAAGTATCGGAAGAAATGAATGAGAATGAAAAAGATTGCAAATTTAGATTCTAAAAGAGAATTTCTGGTAGGTTTGATTTAACAGAATAAGAAGAAAGAAGTGATGAATAACTTTCCACAAACAAAAGCACAGTATGCACATGGAATAATTTTTCTGAGGCAGCAACTTTCAGGAAAAGAAAATGTGGTTGCTTTAGATGATGAACTCTTTGCTTCCCTCAAATATACATTATCAATCAAATCGGCGGTGCTATTTAGGCTTTAAATTTTGATGTTATTGTAGTGTGCCTCAAGAAGCTTTAAAAAAAAAAAAAAACGGTTGTTGCTGCTGAGGCTACATGTGCTGTTCATATTTTCCAGGAATTTTGTCCATTTAGCATGAATAGTAACAGAATCGTAATAGGCCCAACTCAACTAGCACAATTGCGGTATTGTAGTTAAACAAAGAGTAAACATGGTCATTTTTATATGATTTTATTATGTATTTAATATTGAATCACAGGGTCTTCCTTTGCTTTTATCAATTACTTCCGTGAAATCACTAAGATGTGAGTATCAGACTATGTCCCATTATTCAAACAGAGACAGCGTATAAGTTCCACCAACGAAGCCGAGGGAAGAATCCATACCTATTGGCAGTGCATTAGTGTTGGCATCGCTATCCTCTGCGGCCGTCTTGGTTCTGTTGTCCTTAGCGACCGCGACCGCGACCGCAAGCTCAGACTGCTTCGTGAAGTATTTGATTAGCAGAGTAAGAGCGCCGCCCTAAAGATGTTGCCATTAACGCTCATCAGAGGAGAGAACGCGGTCTTCACAACGTTTGCAAGGATTGTTTTGTGGCCGTTGGACAGGGCAGCTGATGGGGGCCTCTTGGTCTACTCTGGTGGGGGATTCGTCACCCATGGGACTCGCCTCTAAGTGGGCCCTTGGAAGATTATCTCAGAAGATCATTTCTTTTTCTAAATTATTTCATGTTATAAAAAAGGGGGAAAACAGAGATTTTGCGAAGAAGCGAGGAACTAGAAGAACAGAGAACAAGAGAATGAAATAATTGAGCATCTGGATTCTATTTTCTACTTTTACGTTCTTTGTTGTAATTGATATGAAGAGCACTTTCTCCGTCTTTATATATAAAAAATTTTTTATATTTTTTTTAAATATAAAAAATTATTGATATATTTTTTAATAAATGAATCATTATATCTTTATTAAATTAAAAAAGAAAAAGATAAATACTTTCATTAATTTACTTTAAAAAAATATTTATTTTTATTTAGAATAATTAGAGATAAAATTGAAATGTTACTGTACTTTTAATTTGATAATCAACTTTCATTTGTTTACATAATTCAATTAAAAATATCTTATAGATAAAAATAAAAGAAGTAGAACAAAAAGAATTTCTTATTTACTTGGGTGTGCTGTAGACATGCATTTATTTATTGGCCCCCAATCATTAAAATCTTATCCTAATGTCAAAAAAAAAATAAAGAAATTATTCCAGCCATTTGGTATTTCACCCTTTAATTGATTATCACATTTGTTTATTTTAATTAGAAAAATTATTTTAAGATCTCACACAACAAAATTAAATATTATAAAGTATATTGACAATTGAGTAAAGGAAAATGATAGCTTGAGTTATCAATCAACCTTATGATATTTAGATATGCTGTGTGTCATCCCCTAAGCTAGGTTGGGTCAGATTAGACGTCAATAGTTTTGTTAACATTAATGGAATTGCTACTTGTGGTGGCCTAATTAGAGATAATAAGGGCAACTAAATTAAAAGATTTTCCAAAAATATTGGTTACCAATTTAGCATAGCAGTGAAACTGATTGGAATTTTGGAAGGTCTTAACTTTTGCTGGAATGTTAAAATTCTTAAAGTCAACATTTACTTTAATTCTATAGAGGCCTTATCACTCATTATTTGCAACTCTCCTCAAAACCACCACTTCTCAGCTATTATCAGAAAAATCAAAAATTTTATCATGTGTGGCTAAGAGATCACTTTTGATCATATTTATAGAAAAACCAATAAATGCGCTAACCTAATGGCCCACAAGGCATCAACTGAGAACTTTGATATTAGCTTATTTGACAATCCGCCTATTGATTGTATAACTCTTATGGCTTTTGACATTATCTGATTTTGGTTTTCTCTGCACAATTCTACCCTAGCCGTGTATTAAAAAAAAAAGATATATTGTGTGAGACTTATATATAATTCTCCTATTTTAATTTTTATCTTACCTCATATGCAAGAAATTAGAATATTGAGAAGATACAAACATGAACCCTAATTTTAACATTTCACCCTATTAAACGTCTGTGGCACAGAAACCAGATGAAAACAAACAATTCTTATTCTTTTAAGTCTGCCTCTTTCACAGCCACAAGGGTCCTATTTATAGTCCTAGAATTCGTGAAACTAAACCATACAAATTTAAAAGGGGGTTACAGAAATTAAGGGGAGGTTACAAAGAGTTTATTATGCTCCATTATGTGTGTCTCCCGTTTCTGCTTCATTATGTGTGTGACTTCCGTTTCAGCTCATTTCTGCTCTTTCCGTTTCATCCTCCTCGGGTTGGGAAGAACTCGCCCTCGAGTCAAATTCATCATCTTCATCAACGTATGGAGATAAATCAGCGACATTGAAGGTGGCAGATACACCATAAGAACCAGGTAATTCCATCTTGTAAGCATTATTGTTGATCCTTTGCACTATTTTGAACAGACCATCAGCTCTTGAGGACAACTTGGTGTTTGGCTATTTAGGAAATCGTTTCTTTTGTAGATGTATCCAAACCAAGTCTCCTACCTTAAAAGTCTGCTGTCTTCGATGCTTGTCACATTGAGCTTTGTATCTCAAATTCTGCTTTTGGATTCACTCGCGGACTTACTCATGCAACTTCTTAATTTCCTTAGCCCTTTGGTCAGCATCAAAGCTGTATTGCTGTTTATCAAGTGAGGGCTCAAGTCTAGTGGACTAAGGGGACGAGTGCCATAAACAATTTCAAACGAACATTTCCCAGTTGCTTGATTGACAGAGTTATTATAAGCAAACTCAACTTGAGCAAGAATAAGATCCCACTGCTTCAAATTCTTCCCCATAAAACTGCGAAGAAGATTACCAAGAATCCTATTTATAGCTTCAGTTTGACCATCTGTCTGGGGATGACTAGCGTTGCTAAATTGGAGCTTAGTTCCTATCTTCTTCCATAGCATCCGCCAAAAGTGGCTAAGAAACTTCACATCACGGTCAGAAGTGATAGTTTTAGGAATGCCATGAAGACGCACAATCTCCTTAAAGTACAAGTCTGCTACTTGAACAGCATCGTTGGTCTTCTGGCATGGGATGAAATGGGCCATTTTTAAGAAACGATCCACAACTACCATGATAGAATCTTTTTGCCTCTAATTCCGTGGTAAACCCAGAACAAAATCCATAGTTATATCTTCCCAAGGTGCTTCTGGAATTGGCAAAGGCATGTATAGTCCAGTATTCTGACCCTTGGATTTAGCCAAGTGACAAATTCTGCACCTCTGTATATGCCTGTTGACATCCCGTTCAAGTCGAGGCCAGTAAAAGTTCTCCTTCACTAGGTTAATTGTCTTATCTCATCCAAAATATCCAGCTAATCCACCGTCATGTGCTTCCCAAATTATGGCTTCTCTCAAGGAACCCTCTGGAATACAGAGGGTTTTACCTCGAAATAAAAACCTGTCGTGTCTATAGAACTGGTGGAAAGGTTGATTTATAGTTGCTTCCCATACTCCTCAAAAATCAGGATCATCTTGATACAACTCTTTGACAAGGTCAAATCCAACAACCTTGGTTTGCAGTGTTGTAAGTAGCATATGGCGACGACTAAGGGCATCAGCTACAGAATTCAGAGTTCCAGCCTTATGTTTGATAAGGAATGGATAAGACTGTAAAAGTTCACTCCAACGAGCATGTCTGCAGCTGATCTTCTGCTGGGAATTCAAATACTTGAGAGCCTCATGATCCGAAAAAAGTATGAACTCTTTATTCAGGAGATAATGACTCCAATGTTGGAGAGCTCGAACAATGGCATAGAATTCCTTGTCATAGGTAGAATATCTAAACTTGGCATCATTGAGCTTCTCACTAAAAAAGGCAATGGGATGGCGCTCCTAGCTTAAGACAGCACCAATGCCGGTGTTAGAAGCATCACAGCTAACTTCAAACACTCGGTCAAAGTTAGGAAGAGCTAGGACTGGAGCTTCAGTTAACTTCTTCTTAAGCTCTTCAAAGCTTTTCTGAGCTTGTTCTGTCTACTAAAACTTCTCTCCTTTAGTGCAATCTGTAAGTGGTGCAGCAATTGAGCTAAAATTATGAATGAACCTCCTATAAAAAGAAGCTAATCTGTGGAAGCTTCGAACCTCCTAGATAGATTTTGGAATTGGCCAGTTGTCAATGGCTGTAACTTTGCTTGGATCAACGCGAACACCCTCTGCGGTAATGATGTAACCCAAGAACACAACTTCGCTAGTGAGGAAGGTGCACTTCTTGAGATTTGCATAAAGCTTCTATTCACGCAA
The DNA here is from genome assembly GCF_029017545.1 of Prosopis cineraria. NCBI lineage: Eukaryota > Viridiplantae > Streptophyta > Magnoliopsida > Fabales > Fabaceae > Prosopis > Prosopis cineraria. The sequence continues at coordinate 89,463 of NW_026555351.1, forward strand.
GGCTTGCAAAACTTGCCGCAAGTGATCTAAATGCTCCTCTTGATTCTTACTGTAAATAAGAATATCATCAAAGTACACAACAATAAATTTACCAATGAAGGGTCTCAATACCTAATTCATCAGGCGCATAAATGTGTTAGGGGCATTTGTTAACCCAAAAGGCATCACATTCCACTCATATAAGCCATCTCTGGTCTTGAAAGCGGTCTTCCATTCATCTCCTGGCCGAATTCTGATTTGATGGTACCCACTACGAAGGTCAATTTTGGAGAAAGTAGTGGCACCATGCAACTGGTCCAGCATATCATCAAGCCAAGGTATCGAAAACCGATACTTAATAGTAATCTTGTTGACGGCTCGACAGTCAATGCACATCCTCCAACTTCCATCCTTCTTAGGTACTAAAAGAACAGGTACAGCACAAGGGCTGATACTTTCTCGAACTAACCCTTTCTTCAACAACTCTTCAACTTGCCGTTGGACTTCGGCATGTTCCTGGGGACTCATTCTGTAAGCAGGCTTATTAGGAATGACTACACCTGGAATGAAGTCAATGGCATGCTGTATGTCTCGCATTGGAGGCAACCCTAATGGTATCTCATCGGATATTACATCTAGAAATTCTGACAATAGCGGAATGACTCCAGGTGGATTGGCCGTCTCGTTGTTCACCTCAAGCACCAGAATAAAGCTCATCATTTAGGCTTTGGATTTCAACACCTTGAATTCCTCCTTAGTCATCAAAGACACTAATGGTTTAGAGACACTAGATTCCCTTGAAGATTGGCTAATCTCACTGGGTGGCAAAGGCGCTAGTGTGAACTTGACACCATCTTTTGTAAAAGAATAGGTGTTCGCTCGCCCGTTGTGCATAGCATGTCGGTCATATTGCCATGGCCTCCCCAAGAGAAGATGGCATGCATCCATAGGAACAACATCACATAAAACTTCATCACAATATCGATTCCCAATAGAAAAGGTCACAAGGCATTGTTTAGAAACTTTTACCTTATTCCCTTTGTTGAGCCAGTGAAGCTTGTAAGGTTGCAGATGATCTTGTGTTGGCAACTTTAATTTCTCCACCATGTAGTCAGATACTACATTTTCACAGCTTTCACTGTCAATGATGACATTACAAACTTTTCCTTGGGCCGTGCAACGAGTGTGAAAAATGTTGCATTGTAGCTAAGGTTCTTCTTTGACTACTGTTGTATGCAGACTTCGTCTAAGTACCAATGCTTCTCCTTGATCAGCAGGTGTGACCTCCTCATCATATACGAGATCAGTGTCGTAGAACTCAGCGTCCTCCTCATCTTCTTCAAGCGCTTCATACCCCGATCCTTCCCTAATGGTGACAACCCTTCGAGTAGGACAGTCCGCAGCAATGTGGCCAAATCCTTGGTATTTAAAGCATTTGATTGCTTTAGAACCATATTCCTTGGCAGCATTTGATGGTGGTTTGCGCATAGCAGTAGGTTAAGGCTTGCTTGATATCATTAGGGCAGAATTGTTGTTGTTGTGGACGGTGGCGGTTGTTTAACAAAGTTCGCTGCAATTCCACGAACTGCTGCTTCCCGAATCTCCCTCTAAGTTTTCTCTATTGTTGTTTAACAAAGTTCGCTGCAATTCTATAGCGGCTTCCAACTCTCATATCCTACGTCTCATGTCTTCCATCTCAACCTCGTGCACATGTCTACGTCTTGGAGGCATTTTGGATAGGTGTCAAGATTAGGGATGTAAGAAAGATTGGGGTACAGATGGAAACATTGAAAAGATATAGGGATAGAATGGCATTTTTTGGAAAGGCTAGGGAAAAAATGGGAATTTTGAAAAATGAGGGGGTCAAACTGCAATTTATGGAAAATATAGGGGTCAAAAATGGAATTCAGGTAAAATAAAGGGACAAAAGTGTAATTTTAGGAAAGATTAGGGGTAAAAATCTAATTTTCTGAAAGATCAGGGGTAAAAATGGATTTTAGGAAAATATTGGTGTCAATATGGAATTACTGAAAGATTTGGGGCGAAAATGTAATTTCTAAAACTTTGGCTGACTGGGTACAGTGACGTGGCGACGATGACACGTGGCAGAACACTACTGGGCTGACCTATCATTGACCGATCAGATTGCTGACGTGGCAGGTGACGTCAGCGTCTTCAACCTTTGGATGGCGCGTGATGGCGCGTGGATCGGCGGCGAGGCGCGTGGACTTCCGACGTATGCGTGTGATGGCGCGTGTGGTGTTTTCCGGTGATGGGGAACCTCCTGTTCCACATTTTCGGACCTCCTGAGCACGATGGTGATGTTAGTTTTCTGAGAAAATGCTTGGATTGCAAAACGCGAAGATGTCAGGGACTCCTCCTCTGAATCTCTCTTCTCTCCGGCGTACTTTCTTAACTGTAACTCACTCTCTCACTCTCTGAACCTTGCTCTGATACCAAAATGGCACAGAAACCAGATGAAAACAAACAATTCTTATTCTTTCAAGTCTGCCTCTTTCACAGCCACAAGGGTCCTATTTATAGTCCTAGAATTCGTGAAACTGAACCATACAAATTTAAAGGGGGGTTACAGAAATTAAGAGGAGTTACAAAGAGTTTATTATGCTCCATTATGTGTGTCTTCAGTTTTTGCTTCATTATGTGTGTGCCTTCCATTTTAGCTCGTTTCTGCTCTTTCCGTGCCCCTACACCCTAGGTTCATGGTGAAATTAGGTGGTTTTTGAGTAAAAGTGTGAAAGCTATACCATGAATATTGCTTTTTTTCTGTTTTTACAGCTCATTGTGATAATTCATGAGACAGTTAAAATCAACTATTAAACCAATAAAATCAACTATATATCAACAAGGACTCGAGTAATTAGCTTCCAAATTATGCAACATAACTATTAAAAATCAAATAGCCTACACATAATTCTGTGGATGCAAAATAGCTGAGTTGAAACTAACATTTTACTAGGATATTTGTTATTGTATTAGATCTACATCATTTATTTCACTTTATTATTTGTATTCTTTTGCAAACGCATCCATATACTATTTGTTAAGGAGATTTATTTGAACTTGGTGTGACTGATAAAGTCACTCTTTTAACTTTTGCTTACAGAATTTGAGTTTACTCAAGGCTATTAGATTCGTGGACTGCTTCATAGTTTAAACAATTTGTCATTAATGACTAATCAACGACCACATTTTTCTTTCTATCAAGCACTATACTAACCCTTCATTTGACATGGAAAGGAAATAGATAGGAGAGAAAAATAAGAAAAAATAATTTTTTTCCTTCCCAACATTAGTTTTTCTTGCCTTTGAGAAAAAAAAATAAAGTTGAAATTTTTTTTCTCTAATTTTCTCCCCTTTCTACTTTCTTCTCATTCCAAACAAAGTCTAAAAGTATGTTTAGAAAAAAAAAATTACTAATCAAGCTAGGCCGGTAACGAAACCCATCTCTCTCAGCAAAGCCATTTAAGTTTGTGGCCTCATAGATCACTCATCCTGATTACCAAAATCTTGTCCAACGATGCTGGGCTAGCAATAAATCCTTGCTTGAAAATAAGCAGACTTTTGCCTATGAAGCACAAAGTTGGAACTCGCACACTTTTAGAAATATTGGGAAAAGGAAAAATCGATTGTTGTCAAGGTTATTTGGTATTCAATCAAAACTTGAATGCTTTCCCTTCTCAGATTTCCTCTTTGACCTTGAACATACTCTAAAAGAAGAGTTTGAAGACCTCTGTCTGCAGGAAGAATTACTTTGGCTCCAGAAATCCTCATCAGATTGGACGTGCCTAAGTGACAGGAATACATCATACTATCACATGAAGGCTTTAATTAGAAGAAGAAGAAATCACATTACCCAGCTTCGTGATGACCAAGGGGAGTGGGTTCTTGGAGATGAGCAACTAATAAATCTAGCCAACACCTACTTCCAAAACCAATCCCATTCCATATGAAGTTTCAGGTCTGTTCCCCCACATACCTAACTCTTATAATGACAATCTGTGCAAAATAATTTCCAAGGATGAGGTCAAAAGTGCATTATTTGAGATGAAACCTCTAAAGGCTCTTGGAATTGATGGGCTTCATGCACTATCTTTTCAACACTCTTGGGAGATAGTTGGTCATAGCTTGTTTCAACTGGTTAGAGATCTGTGGTTAGGAGCACCCCTGGACCCTCTGCTGAATCGTACCTTAATAGCCTTAATTCCTAAAACAAATAGGCCACAGTACATGCGAGAATTTCGGCCCATTAGTTTATGTTCTGTTCCTTATAAAGTGATTACCAAAGTGATTGCAAACCGTCTCAAAAACATCATGCCAAATGTGACTTTGCCTTATCAAACAAGCTTTATTCATGGTAGAAGCATTATAGACAACATTGTCATTGTCCAGGAAGTAATGCACTCAATGAGAAAGAAGCAAGGTAGAAGTGGTTGGATGACAATCAAAGTAGGCCATGAAAAAGCATTTGATAGATTGTGCTGGGATTTCATTGAAGACACTTTGAGAGATGTAGGACTTCCTGAAATAATGATCTTCCTCATCATGAAATGTATATCCTGTAACACCCTCAAATTTATAAACCAATTTTTTGCAAATTATTAAAACCATTATCATGGTAGAAAATTTTCTTATCATGATATATCCAAGATATAACACAAGTCTTAAAATATCCAAAAAGGCAATTAAAACCATGAGAGACAGGCATAATCCTCGTGTCATGATATTCAAATCAGATCATAAATCAAGAGGGACAGACATAATCTTCTTGGTCATATAAATACTTTTAATAAAAAGGATTAGAGTTTACATGCTTCACAAAGAAGATATGTCCTAAGTTGGCACAAGATACATTGTATAATCTAAAATAAGAGGCAACGTAAAAGATGGTGTCTCATACACTAAAGTTACACCTCGGGTGCTTTCTCGGCCGGACTCTTTCCTGTAAAAATATTAACCATGGGGAATGAGACTTAAAAGTCCCAGTAACCAAAAATTAATATATAATGATGCATACGGATGTAACTAATCATGCGATTGCTAAGTGGGCACACAAAACATTTAACCGAACAATATTTTCAAACAAACCGAACAAGTATTTAATTGCATGACTACACCTTATATTCTCCTTTCGCCATGCTCGGACGCCAAATCAACCGGCCAAAGGTGAGTTGGACCAAGCGACACGCCACTCATTGGGTCCAATGAGGGCTTAACACGTGGTAATAATTAACCGAACAGAAATTTTCATTAACACCATACATTAAAATACCCTGACAAGTCATGCATTATTCAAATATCCAAACAGGAATATATCCGAACAATAATATCTCATCATGATAAATAAAAATAAATTTTTGACCCAGTTGGCAATAATTTCAAACAAGTATATACAGTATTTATTTTCAATAATTCATAATTTTTCGAAATAATAAAACAACACCTAACCATTCACAAACACACCCATCACAACACATTAATAATGGTTACCTTGTGTCTTGAATAATAAGTTCCCCTTCACAACTCCTTTTTCACCACTATCTTTGTCAATATAATCTACATAATTATTTCACAATACTATATATTAATTTTACATTAAAATAAATAACTCTAATTTAAAGAGTTAGAAAGTCTTAGATCTATAATCCATATTAACACTAATTTAAGATTTATGCCTCATTTAACTTTTCTAAAATTCTCGTACCCTAATAAACTATTTTTTTAATTTTTAAATCACTTCTAGTATCACAATTTCATCCTTCTATATTCTAAAAATTCGTCCAAAAATAAATTAAAAATTTTAGAATTATCCTGAAGCCTCAAATCAACTTTTTATAACCTCAAAAATACCTATTCATACTTAAATAAATATTTAATAATCATAGGTTTATCCCTACATCTCAAATTCCACATAAATTCAACCATATAGATCTAGATTTTAACTCAAAAATTCTTAAACATGAGTTTCAACCTCAAGAAAATATTCTATAATATTTATTATATCCCTAAGAGTTTTAACCTATATTTTTAATCCATCATATCATCAGATTAACTATCCTATAGAAAAATTCTAATCAAAATATTTACTCTATCCTACAAAATAATCATATCACTAGAAAGCTAATATTATTTAGAAAATAACTATAAAATTAATTTTGTAATTAAATAAATTTTTAAATGCTAATCTAAACAGGAAAGTTAGAACATACCTGAAGAAAAAGAAAATAATCCCCCCTTACGAGAAAACGTTGAGCAACATGAGAGGAAGAGAGAAAAATAATATAAAAATGGATTGTGAGTCTCAAAATTATATTAAAAAAAACTATAGGTCTGAATTTAATTATTCAAACCTTTGGGCCATAAGTTGCAATTTCCTCTAAATTGCATCTTAGCCTCTCATGCTTCCTAATGCACACACCCCCTCCTTTTTATACATGAATGCACCTCTTCTCTTCCCTCATCTAACCAATGTGGGACTTAGAAATAACAACCTTCCACCCCCCCTTTTTTTGTTCCTTCTACCTTCTCTTTTTTTTAACACACACATAAAAAAATTATTTATGTATTATATCTTAACTAAATATTTCTTATGTGGTTTTAAATTTAAATTTTTAAATTCATAATTAAATACCTAACTATAATATTATTTCTAAATAACCTCAAATAATATAAATTCCTATTATTATCATTTTTTTTCTCAAAACCTAAATTCCACAATTTTTTTATTATATAAAAATTAGGATGTTACATATCCACTCCCAGAATGCAGATACTCTGGAATGGTCAGCCTTCTACCTCCTTCTCTCCTAAGTGAGGTATTAGGCAGGGTGACCCACTTTCACCTTACATCTTCATTTTATGTATGGAGCGTCTCTCGCAAGCAATTATCTTAGAAGTCTCTCGTAAAAATTGGCATACTATTAAGTTAGGTCACCCTGGAGTCCCCCTCTCACACCTTTTTTTCACAAACGACCTAATCCTTTTTTGTGATACTTCTGATGCCCAAGTAGAAACCACTCTGTGTGTACTCAACCAATTTTGTGCCTCTTCGGGCCAAAAGATAAGTCACTCTAAAACTCAAATTTATTTCTCCAGAAATGTTGACACTACAACTAGGAGGAAAATTTGTGATAGGATGGGGTTTAAGCGAACAGTCTCTTTAGGCCGATATCTGGGTGTCCCATTAATTATTGGAAGAGTCACAAGGAGCACATTTAACTACATCTTAGAGAGACTACACCAGAAGTTGGCTGGATGGAAGAGTCAGAACCTCTCTTTGGCAGGACGCATTACCCTGGCCAAGTCTGTGCTCATGTCCATACCTTTTTACTCCATGCAAAGTACAAAACTCCCATCCTCCATATGTTCAGCAATCAAGCAAATACTTAGGAAATTTATCTGGGGCTACTCTAGAGAACATCAAGGAATTAGTTTAATCAAATGGGAGGACCTCTGCCAACCCTTGAAACATGGAGGTTGTGGGCTCATTGATCTTGAAGCACAGAATGATGCATTTTTAGCCAAGTTAATTTACAAATTTGTTGCTGAACCAAATCTCTTATGGGTTCGAATCCTCAGAGGTAAATATCAGATTACTAAAAGACTACTAAATGATATTAGTCAGAAGCATTGCTCTTACTTCTAGAGAAACATAGCAAAAATTTGGCAGGACACTGTGGTTCATATCAAATGGCAACCAGGAGACGGTCAAGAACTCAAATTTTGGTCTGACTATTGGGTTGGTGATTTTGGTCCTCTGAAGAACCTATCTTTTGCTGAGATTTCAGAACAGGATTGCCTCAAGTCAGTGACAAATTATGCTGATCAACATGGACACTGGAACTAGACTTTGTTTCGGCACTTACTTCCTAATAATTTTCGTGATAGTATTGCCAGTATTTCTCTAAGGGAGAATGAAAAGAAGAGTTGTATATGGGACCTCAATGCTTCAGGATGTTTCACTGTCAAATCAGCATATGTGGACTCACAATCGATGAATTGGAATGATGCACAAGGAATATGGAACCAGGTATGGAAGCTTCCTGTGGCCCAACGAGTTAGAACTTTCCTCTGGCTCATGTTGAAAAACAAGTTGCTAACTAACTCTAAACGATCTCGAAGAAGGATGACACAAGATACGCGATGCTCTCTCTGCAATGCATCTGTTGAAGATATAAGCCATGTTCTCAAAGAATGCCCTTTAGCTGCAAATGTCTGGAGGAAAGTACTGCCTGCTGACTTGCACAATGATTTTTATAAGAGTGACTTTATTTCTTGGATCACGCACTGTCTTCAAACAACTCGCCTTGATACCTCTTGGAAGATTGGGATTAGTATTTTGTGTTGGAAACTGTGGCAAGTTAGGAACTGTAGAATTTTTAATGATGAATCTTTCACTGTGGATGCTATCCTCTCATACGTTAGGATAGTTACTAATCACACTTTAAATGCTTTCTCTATGCTTAACTCTCTGATGTAATTTCCTTCTCTTTGTTTTTTTTTCCTTGGCTTTTATGCCCCTTTGTACAGTCTTATTTTGAGTAATATATTTACATCCTTTTCCACTCAAAAAGAAAAAAAATTACAAGAAAGCACAATTTTTTCACATGAAAAACTCTCTCAATGTGAGAGATAAAAATCATAGGACCTGGAAAAAACTCCACTATGATCTGATCAAACAATGAGTCTCCAATAATTATTAACCACACACCCTATTCCCTTTTTTTTTTCTTTCTTTATTTTTTGGTAAAAACTCAACCACTACTTACTTAGTGTGTGTTTGAATAACATCCCAATTTAAGTTGGGATAGCCCAAACCTAGGTATAGATGTTAAATGCTCATTAGCTCATGTTTGGATTGAAAAAAACTCAACTAATGTTTTTGAAAGAACGAGTCTTTCCCTGGAAGCTACATGAGGCAGCTTTCTAACCAGCGTTGTTGAGTGTGGTGATGGGCGTTGGGAGCATTAATGTCTTTTAAATTTTTTATTTGTCTATTCTCTCTTCATTCACAAGTGGCTGATTTCCTCCTATGTCTTTATAAGTGTGTTTGCTGTGGTCTGATCCCTTGCCACAAGTATGACCCCAGATTATGCTTGCCCGTGTTGACGCTGTCCAATCTTATGTCGACTATGTTGAGAAAGTTTCTATCTTCTTCCTCATCCACTCTTGACACTCATCTTGCCCATGTGTTGAGGAAGTTGTTAGCCATTGTGCTTTTTGGAGTAGGATAATTGAACCAGTTATAATGACAAAAACATTTAAGTTGAATGATTTTTCTTCCCTATTAATATTTTATTTAATTATTTTAGTTATGGCACATAAAAAGTAGAGGTCTAATAGAATTTATATTAATTACTTATATAAATATCTAGAATTTAAATCTTATTTAAATCAAATATTAATTTTATTTTTTTATATGAGAATTATTAAAATTTTCTTATATCTTTTATTATTAAAAAACATTGAGTCTTGTTTTGTGATTTTTCCCATGGTTCTTTATCCAGAATCTCTTTTCCTCTTCGGTCTTATATTTCGCACAGTGAGGGATATTTTTCATTTTCATTCCTTCGGCTCTTCTCCTTCTTCCGTCAAGTCTCTTTTCTTCTCACCATCCACTTGTTCTTCTTCACACCGTGGATCTGTTTCCAACCTTCACTGATCCATTTCTGTTGCTGGTTCGTTTCTATTGCTGGTCTGTTTCTGTCTCTGGAAATTTTCCTCTGCTGCTTCTCTGTTCTGCGTTGATGCTGGTGGGTGTAGTAAGTTGACGTGCGTGAGCTAAATCACTTGAGCCGAGGTGCTGCACGTGGTTCCTTCTGCTTCTTGGTGTTGTGTTGTTCTTCTGCTGTCATTGTGTAGTGCCAGAAACTCTTCCCCTGTTCAGCCATAAACATCAACTTCTCCTTCTCTTATCTTCATCATTTGTGTTTTAAGGTGAGGGAGCTTCAAGCCTCTTCCCTCTTGCTCAGCATGTATGGTGTGAACGTTTAATTATTGGCAATTTAATCTCCCTTGTGCTGCTGTGCTTTTATAGACAGTGGAGAAATTTGGTTTAAGTATTGTTTGTTTGTTGAAGGTGGATAAATTCAATATTCGTTTAAAATTTTGTATGTTGAATACTTGTAATTGGAAGGTTGAATTACTTCAAATATATACTTTAAAAAAGTTTGGGAAAATGAAATTTGAAGAAAAGATGTTTGATCTAAGCTTGAGAATTAATGCATATGAGGTGTTTGATAAAATATTTTTAAAAAAATTAAACTTGATTTTTGAAAGTTCATTGAATTCTTGACTGTGGATGAAATATGTGAAAAAAGATTTGAATACTAAAAGCTTTTACGAATAAGTTAGAAATGAAATATAGTTATTTAATTATTAGTGTTTGAAATTATAAGGTAATTATTTGCAGCTGAAAGTACACAGAGATATTTTGAGATGTTAAAATGGTAATGATTTTGGAAAAAAGTTTATTTAAGGTTATGGAAAGTTTATTGAAATTTTGTTATATTTGATAGGATCATTAGAAGAAGAGAAAACTTAATTACAACTATTAGAAGAGAATTCTGAAACTGAGAAATAAGCTAAGTAATAACGTTTCCTAATAAATAAAAGTTATAGTCTTTTTAGTCATTTTATTTTTTTTATTTTTCGTTTATTCTAAATAATTTTTCCTACTATACCTTATTGATTAAGTTGACATAATGGATGTAGGTATCTTATTTATTCTTTGAACTTATTTATGTAATTATTTTCATGGTATTTTATTTTCCTAAAAGTATTATACATGTGTGGATAAGATAAATTACCGATGAAAAGATTATTTGTACTTTACAAGTTAATGAACAATTTGAATTGTATGGATTTTTAGATTCCATGCATGCCGAAAATGTTTTATAGGACTGAATACAGAATACTGGTTGTTAACGACAGTTTCATTAGCCCTTGACGCGCCATGGTACACCTAACTAGCAGGGTGCATTGGAGGTGCTAGCCCCGTGTGTCGGCCAACACATATGGAATGGAGGATGTAATTTTATAGACATAATCCATGCCTGTTATTTGTGAGTTTTATACTTGTGCCTGTTTTCGTGGCCACTAGCCATGCTGGATTTATTTATTCTTGTGGACTGTATGTCCACGCCTGTGATTTGTTCTGTTTAGGTCCTAACAAAAAATAAGTTTTTCCGAGTTGTTTTTTGCTTTTAAGAACTGTATTTTTATGATTTGTTTATACAAAAGACATATTTAATTTTGTTGATTATGATTCTCTATTTTCTCTTTTATATTTTATTACCTGATTATCAAAGATACATTGTACTTTTCGTTAATAACACGATCAATTATTAGATTAGTCATTTATTTCCTATTTTATATTTATGATTATTATTTATTTATTAATTGGGGATGTTATTTACAAAAAAAAAAATTGATATTTAGATCGTAGAAGTGGACCTACTCTTCAGTAGATCTTATGGGACTCCTTGAGAAGAGAAATATTTTGTTGCTTTAACTATATTGTAGATTAATGTAAATATTTAAACATTCTATTTTTTTTGTTCTAGAATTGCTCCACGAATCATATAAGTAAGATCCTTAATTAAATTATTTTGGTTGGTATATATTGTATTGGAGTAAAACTCCAAATGCTGCTTGGATGTGTTTTTGATAGGTTGTAGAGATTTCGGGAAGTCCAACTTATAGTAGAGACTTTGCCGAAATTTCTACAGCTAGCTTAAGTATTTTGTTTCTATTAATAATTGTTTAATAAAAGTGATGATTGTATGATAAAATTGAAATTAATATGTTAGACGTGTTAAGAGTTTAGGCTTATGGAATATAAATTTTTTTATATTCCAGCTAGTCACATTTTAAAAGTTCGGGGTGTGACACCGGTGGTAGAAGGTGAGGGTGTGGGTGTAATGGCTATAGTCTAGTGAACCACTGTGAGTGAACACTACAAAGGTGCTCTCTTGTTGTCATTGAAGCTCCGACAAATTCCTATATAACTTTATTGAAAGGATCTCAACAAGCGTACAAAGTGAAGGTGTTTTTCAGGGATTTGCTCTTAAATTATGTAAATTGGATTATAGACTTGTCATTGTAAGTATATGAAATATAGGAACTTATCTAACAAGTTCATTTGCTGCTGCTTTTTGGTACACTAAATTTTTAGTATTTTTATGGAGAGAAACATTTGCTGGTTTTTTAACACTACTACAAAGAAGGCTTATCAGGGTGCCCATATTGGAGTGCTTATATGTAAAACACTCCAAAAAATTGACGTAGAACATATTGGAGCGCTTATAAAAATAAGCCCTCCAATATGATTCACCTTCCAAAGCGCTTTCTTACAAAGTGCTCGAGAACAATTAAAAAAAATTGATGTAGAATTTTTGGAGCACTTTTAAGTATGTTTTAATTTGCTTATCGTTAGCATCAATTTTGATAACCAAGTGCATCAAAAGCTCCTACCCATTCTTATATATAAAACAAAATCATTATTGAAATGTTTAAGCTCAATAAATATACTAATGAAAGTAGGTGTTGAGAAATAATCCTAGCCTAAAGAAAAAAGAAAGTATTTGTTGATGATTGACCCTTACCATATCTAAATTCGATGATGGAGTTGTATTTGCATTAGAAAGCTCTACAACAATTTTATTATTTGTTGATGCTTTTTATTCTGCACAGCCCAGAAAACATGAATATGTTGCTGAAGAAGTTAAATTAATCAAGAACAATATTATCATTTATTAATTAAAGGAGAAACTATTTGGTCATTTGAGTTTGTGTTATTATTGAAAAGCATAATTTACATAGCTTTCTCAAATTTGGAAAATTACCATTCTGTTTGTTTGTTTTGGAGTCTTTTTCAGCAATCTCCTTTGATATTTCTTCAATCTCTACAACAACAATATATATATATATATATATAAAATAAATTGAATTTTCAAGTTAGTAGTAACCATAATAAATCTTAGGGCACAAAATTAAAAAAAAAAAATTGATTCATTTGGAACAAATGAATAGGACAATAAGGTAAAAGAGAAACCGTTAATTGGTTTATTACAAGCCTAGTTGATTAGATAGTAAAGTATAATATACGTACATTTGCCAAATTCGGTGAACCGTTGCTCTGATTTGGCATTGTCAAGTCTTTTCCAATAACCTCTTGTGATCCTTTTTCTTCAATCTGATCAATAATAGTAGATATAAAGAAGCAAAATGGCTATTGACTCAACAAAGAGGAAAATAAAAGAGTTGGAGTCATTATAAAATATAGGAATCAAAGAATGGAAATAAAGTCCTCTTCCTACTAACGATAGAATCTCGATTTACTTCAACTTCCACATTACTAAATAGTTTATAGAAGCTCAACGAAAATATAAGTGAGAGTATCTGTTGAGGAATGACCCTCACAATATTTTGATCGGATGAAGATGCTGTCATTGCACTATTTGAAAAGTATTTGTTGAGGAATGAGTTGCTAAATAATTCAATTCATTAACAAGCGCATCATACATTTATTGAGAAAGGAACCATTTGTTGGTTTATGAGACCGCTTTGTTACAATGAAGCATAATGTACCTCAGCCAAATTTTATGAACTACTGTTCTGCTTGTGTATTGTGGAGTCATTTTCAGCAACCCCCTTGGATGCCTCTTCACTCTAAACAATCACAAAACATATAAAAGGAGTTAAAATGAGCTGAAATCCAATAAACTTTATAAATCTTAGCCCGCCAAAAAAGTTTCTAGAAATATTGACATCATTCTAAAATTTGGAACGATGGAAGAAGACAATAATGAAGACAAAAAAGTACAATGTAAATACATTTGCTAGTTCCAGAGAACTATTGTCATGTTCTGATGTTGCCTTGCCTCTCTCAAGAGCTTCCTTTGATTCTTCATCTTCTCTCTAAACAAAGATATCAAGAAAATAAAAAGTTCAAGTCACTTGATCAAAGATGGGAAGGGTGGTTGATCCATTTATTTATACCAAAATTAGAAGCAAGGCACATTTTTTTTTTATATTGGTCAACTTGATATATTTTATTAAAGTTTGGTGTAAAAATTATCATTTGTTGGTTCCTTGTGGCCTTGTTTATTTTCACTTCCATCCAATTATGCTATTTTATTAAGTTTGGTACTGACCTTGATAGCCCAGCGGAAAATCTGAAACGTGAAGGAGCAGTCATCATCGATAGAGTTCATCTGATCATTTCGTAATGATCTATGAACATCAAGTACTGCCCAAATAAAATAATTTCATTATTATGAGAACAAATGATAGCAGTTAGCAGTTGTGATTAATTGTGCGCACGAGCGTGTGCATGTTAATACTTACATTCACGGGAGCTGGCATTAGCTGGAGTTAGAGTAATATTGGGACAATGATGCACAAGACGGATTTTCACAGTTTGAAAATCAATTCCTTGACAAATAGTATGAAGAGTTGGTAGATTTATCAGTTTCAATGCATATAGTCTGGGAAGCACATCATTCATGACCAGCTCTCGTGGCATGCCCTGCTCCCATCCAAATACTTGCCCAAGCTCAGGGACATCTTCTATAATCAAGAACATGAGCTGTGGAAGCTTGCCACATTTGGAGAGAGAGAATAGACATTTCAAGTTCTGACAATGCTTCACTTTGATTCTACGTAGCTCTGGGAAAGATTCTCTCCTTGCCTCATTCTCTTCATCATCAATGATGCTCACTAGCTCTTCGCACTTTGATACGAATAAGCTTCTCAACTTTGGTATGCTTCTTGAGGTAGATGCAGATAATATAAATTTCAATTGTTTACATCCTTTGAACTTTAGCATGGAGAGATTGCAAAAGCTCAAATAATTCTAGGCCCCACGCTTGTATCCCTAAAATCAGACAACTCTTGCGAGTCTGAAAGAGCTTATCTTTCTCCTTGAGAGATAATGCCTGTAATTAATATGACTGAGATATGTTAGTACTGAAGATTCCTTTCAAGTGATGAATCAAATATAAAATAGAAAAATAAGTTGGAGGGTTCACCTTTCTCCTTGAGAAATCTTGTCTTTTATGTCCACCAACCAAGAAATTTATAATAGTTTGTATGGGAAGTTGTGGACATCCTTCCAAACTAATTTCTTCTACATATAATGCTTTTACATGATAGTTTTCAGTGCCTATATGAACCATATCGGGTACATCAAGGTATAGATATTTCAAAGCAGGGAAATTAAGTTCAGTCTGATCACTATGATTCTGATCAGCATGACATCTTCCGAACACATATTTCAACCTTTCAGCCTTCCTAATGTCCACAGATTCCAAATGCTGAAAGTCTTTTGAATAAAAAGCTGGAAATATATATTCTAAATGGCTGCAACTAACAACTTCAACACTCTGTAATTTGGGAAAGATGGAGCTGACACTTATATGATCATGACCATGCCCTTTGTCTGTTACTATGTGCTCCAATGCATGGCACTCCTTGACTTCCAATCCTTCCAACAATCTCAGTGAAAAGGGGATAGATAGGGTAGACAGTGATGTTAAGTCAGAAAATCCAGTTATCTCAATCTCTCTCAAACTGCATTGATATGAAGATGGTGTGAAATACTCATGAGCTGTGCTCAGAATAGACTTTGCCTTTGATGCCTAAATTACCAAGAAACATGCCATAAGTTTTCGGCATTTTAAATACTTCAATAAATGACAAGTGTTCAGCTTAAAAATATAAATGAAACATATGAAGCAAAATTTCATGCTCAAAAATCTATAGAAGTTTATGTCTGATGTGTAAAACTAACATGCAAGCTATCAACATGGGGCCTATGTTTGCACAGAGTCACACATGCAAAATATAAGAAGAAAAATCACACACATCCATGCACGCACAAGTATAAACTATGAGAAGCAGAAAATCTATACAAAATCACAATTTTGTTCTGGTAATACTAGGATTATTCCACATCAATAGTAGAAACTAAATTCCATCAGAGTATGGAGGACAAAAGACATATCCCTTCTAATTAGGCTTTCTTTATGCTGAGGAGTTGGAAATCAAACTCTCAAACATTAGTTTAAGAGACAAAAGCCCCTACTACCTAGATTAAGTTGGCCAAAACATAATAAATTTTATCTACATTGATGTTTGTGCTTGAAATTGCACATGGAAATCTAAATCACGTGTCATAAGATATATTAGCATTTAAGATTGTTTTGAAGAAATACATCTTAGGCTAGAAAAACAAGTTGGAAAGATGCTTACCATTCTCTTCGAGAGATCTTCTTGTCTTTTTTGCACGTCAACCGATAGATCTATAATAGTTTTTAAGGGAAGTTGTGGACATTTTTCCAATCTAATATCTTGTAGAGATAATGCTTCCACATAATAGTTTTCGGAGCAAACACTAACCATGTTTGGGACATCATCAAGGTAGAGTTCCTTCAGAGCTGAGAGATTAAGGTCCACATGAACATTATGCTTCTGACTGGAATGGCATTTTCCAAACACATTTTTCAACTTTTCAGCCTTGGTGACTTCGATCCGGTGTAAGTTGGGAAAGATAGAGTAGTCATTCATGCGATCATGACCATGCCTCTCGTATATTACTATATGCTCCAATGCATTGCACCTTATGACTTCCAATTTTTCCAGCAATTTCAATGATGAGGCAACGGATAGAGTGAAGAGTGACTTTAACTCAGAAAAGCCATCTATCTTCACCATTTTCAAAATTTTGTATGGGCGTAATGGTGATGCAAAAAGTCCATGAGCTCTATTCACAACATATTTCTCCTTTAATGCCTGTATTACACAAATGTGAGATCTTTCACAAATTAAATAAACATGTGTTCTATTACAAAATTAGAGAAGCACTTTTTGCTCACATAGAGTATGAAACACTAAAGCAAGGTAATGCCTCCTGTCGCTATTATAAGACACCTTTTAGAAGAATTTTTGTCCTTAATATAAAGCGTTTGATGTGGTATTTAACTATGTTTTTTCAATATTACCCATATTTAAATTCATTAATTATGAGAGAGAATGTAATATAAATTTTGAAAAAAATTATTTAAATATAGCTAAAATTGAAAGTTTACTCTATTATCAGATAAAATGAATGATTTAACCATCTCTATTGATTCCGATGATATAATTAAAAGTGCCTTATAATAAGGACCAAAGGGAGTAGTGAAATTGGATCAAACATTGAACTGGACCAGTCATGGGTTCATGGTCCAATCAAGGTTAAGGTGCAGTCAACCCAGTTATGATTAAAATAATATAATTCAATTAAAATATACAAAATACCCATAAATAACCTTGAAAAAGACTAACATTTAAATAAAAACACATCAACTTGCAAGTAAATTGAACATTCATGTATAAACACCACACATAATCCAACAAAAAAGAGTTACTAAAATGTATTGCTATTTTTTTCTTTTTTAACTTAAAATTATGCCGTTTCAGCAATGAAGGAAAAAGAAAAAAGAAATATAAAATGCAACCCAATCAACCTGTCCAAAACTCTTAACTAGATCAGCCAAGGGACTGGTTCAGTAATCTAACTCGCCAATCCAAGTTAGGTTTTAATAACCATGGGCCAAATAAAAATTAAGGAGAATGTTTTTTTGATATACTAGAAGAAACTTTTATTTTTACTTTTTTTCTTCATCTTTTGGTAAAGTTATATTTAAATCAGTATTTTCATATTTTGAACTTCTAATATAATATTCATATGGAAAACACCAGTTTTCTATGTAAAAGTAATTTAAATAAGGAATTAAAATTTTTCAATACTTAACTTTCAAGCTTTCAACACTAACATTTGATTTAATTTTTAGAATTTAAAATATCAAAATGATTATCAAAAAATAAATTAAAAACCAAAAATGTTAAAAAGACAAGTATTACAAAATAAAAACTGGTATTGAAAACACAAGAGTAGTTGATAATACTTTAAACAATATAACTAATTTTCAGTCAACATTCTCAAGTCATTGGTGATTTTTTACTCTATCAATTCCAATGCAAAGAACCACATACCAACCAAAAAGAGTGAAAGATGAAAGATAAGTACCTGTGCATGGTCCAGTTGAGTGTCGACCTTGGTAAAGGCTGCATCATCTCTACTCAAGGCACATGATTTTGACAAAAGACACCATAGAGGGCCTCGTGATTTTTTCACCTGGGAAAGCTGTGGCAGATAATATTCTGGACATATGTTGATGAATTTTGGTACGTTTGCAATTTCTATCTTTTAACTAAAGGGAGTATGATTTCTTTTCCATTTGATACAGTCCTCCCTCTCCTAGACATTGCCCAAATATATATTTTAGCTCATTGCACCCATAGATTTTCACGCTTTCTAGCACTTTACAAGAATTAATTGGCAATATAAATTTTAATTCATGACATTCTCGAACCATGAGAAACTTCAATTTCGGGAGCATTGAATGGTAATTCTTTTGATTAGGATCTTGATGATCATCCACTTTCTGCAGTTCTGTTGGTCTATCATCACTTATTACGCATTCCAACTTAGAACATCTTCCTATGCTCAATTTTTCTAATTGCTTTAAAATCTAAGCCGTGGATGAATGGAAAAGATGCCATGCCATGGAACAATCATTTAATTCTACAGACTTAAGATTAACCAGCTCTAGCTTGCCCTTGAATAATGTGCCAACTAGTTCAACACGACTCAAGTCTAGCTTCTCTAGTTGCTTGAGAAAGTCATTAGGATAATCACCATGACATAATTCCCTCACATGCATATCTTGAAGTCGCAACTCAACTAAATTGGAGTAGATAGTTGCATCAGATTGAATGCCATTTGTACAAATTAGACATTGAATTGTAGGCCAACATTTCAAACAAAGCCTAATTAAGTCAGTCTTTTATTTGAACCATATCAGGAATTAGATTTGTCCAGCTTGTTTCATCAGATTCTGTTAGCTCAAGAATCTCTGCTCTAGCTGCCAGGGACTTTACTGTGCTTTCAGACAAGATCCCTTTTAACTTGGTTGAATTGAAATATCTTTTAGTTGAACCATCCAATTGAAAGAACGCCTTGAGGAGCTGCCTTCTATATGATATATCCTAAATTGTTGAGGAATTGTAATTTTAGAAGGCTTTGTATTGATGTTAAGCTTATCATCATTTGAAACGCAATACAATACTTCTAACTTTGAGCATCTTCCAATTACTTCAAATGGATTATTCCTTTCAACTGAATAACGTACCAAGCCCAGCGATCTCAATTTCTCCAGTTGGCTAAAATCAGTTGGCAATTCAATAATTGAGCAATTAGTCAATTCAAGAGTCTGGAGTTTTTTTAGGTTTTGCAAAATAGATATATCACCTAACTTCCAATTTGTTAGGGATAGTGTTTGGATATTTTCTAGAGATTGAATTGGTTTTGGCAGTGACAAGGCCAAAGTTCTCCCAAACTTAATCTTAGAATACAAAAGCAAAACTCTAAGTCCCTTCATGCCAACAAAGAATGCATTTGGAACTTCCAAAGAACCATTTGCATTTACCCATACTAGAAGAACCTCAAGATTGCTACCCTCAAAACAGTTGGAAAAGTCATTTATGATCCAAGATGAATATTTGACACTTCTTCAATTTTGTCTTAGAATCCATGATTTCTTGAACCTTTTCATTTGCTTACTGTTGGGCTTCATCACGTATCACATCATGCATCTTTACAAATCCTTCTCGAGCAGTAGCCAACAATAAAGCAGAATGCACAAGTGTATTTTTAATTGAAATCACTTGACTTCTTTCTCTATAGTAGCTGTCAACATTTCCACCAGTCCCAAACCCATAGCAATTTTGCTTAAAGCTCTATAGGTATTTCAACGATTGTTATGACTATGTATGGGCATCACATCTATTCCACGTTAATAGAAAAGAAAGAAGATGACAATTCTATGACAGAAAGGTGATTTTGCACATGAAGAATATTATTTATGGGGGATATCACCCCATCCTATAGTATAAAGTGTCTAATGTTTTGAAAAAAAAAACAAATTTAGGAGAAAGGTGATCTTTAACCCAAGATATAAGATTCTATCTAAAAATTTAATAAGTTTTATATTTTATGCCTGTTAAATATAAATATTTTAATGATATATTTTCTCTTACTAACAAGGATACACAAAAAATAAAACTTGTAATAAAAAATTAATGATATAACTTATAATATGGTAAAAAATTATTATTTTGCTACCCTATAAATAGAATGCGACAGAGTATAGGGATTGACAAAAAAGACTTAATAAAAAATATTAATGCAAGTTAAGACCTCTTAACAACTAAGGTTTCTAAGTTCAGCATTCATTCTCCCATGTTTTCAGCATTAAAATATTTTTAAATCTTAAATTGGCATTATTTTTTTATGAGGTTTTTACTTGTTATTGCCCCTAATTTTTTTATATAACTAGTAAACTACTCGTGCAATGCACGGGCCTTATATTATAGCTTTTTGAATGATTGCCAATCTTGTAAAAAGAAGTTTCTTAAAAGAATAACTTGTAACAAACACTTTCAATCTCCATATCATCTTTATATGCAGTGGGATTATATAATTATTGCCATGAATATTAAAAATATAGAGTAAGCCAATGAATAAAAAAATTAAGTGCAAATGTGTAAATGCATAGTAATGGATACGATGGGAAGCAAATTAACAAAAATTCATAATTATTTAAATCAAATTGCCAAAGATTTCCCTATAAGTGACATTAGAAGTTCTATCTACGGAGCGACCATTTCCATCAAGAATCAATATTTTAAAACCCTCAATTCCTGCTTCAACATGAGAAACAATAGCATATAATTGATTATAGGTTGATAACAAGATGATGCAAGCACAAATCAACATAACACATGCTCTAGCCTTGGCTTTTATTAATGATCATGGTAAAAACCAACATAATGAGAAACTACCCCCTTATCATAGTAAATAGCAACATGGAACTAAATGGACATACACACAACAACATGGAATATATATAATTTGTCCCCTACATTTGATCTATAGACATTTATTTGGCCTAATAACATCTTTTCTAATTCTTGTAATCATGAGACATGTACCATTGCACAACCCCATAATATATCAATGTTCCACATTCAAATAATTAAAGCACCCACTTTAAGCCATAGTTCATAATTCAAGAGGGCTTAGCATTGAAATTTAATTTAAAAAATCTATAGAGTACATGTCATTAAGTCAATATATGTCTCCATCATCTTTCATAAACACTATCAAAGCTTAAGTACACAACTTCCTCACCAAAAAGTAGGGACGAATGTACCTATTTACTTCTTAATCTTAGTCGACATAGGAGTTAATATAGCCATATATCTAAAATTTCAAAGAATCATAGACATTGTTAAGGATAATTCGAGAAAGTTGAATCAATATGGACTTTTTGGGTTATTCAAACCTTTGAAAACAAATTCAATTAGGATCTTAATATCCACAATTCTTTCATTGATTCTAGTAGCAATCTAATCACCAGTTGATAATCTGGAAAGAAAATATTGAGGAACACTAATAGATGCCCTAATATTTGTTGTTAAAGTCATATGTTTCTCTTTAGTGTAAGGAATTGACAAATATCTCAGATGTATTAAGAGTTAATGGTAGCAAGAAAAAAAAATCATCTCTGACCTACTTGAAATAACATGAAAGATTTGCTTAAGATCTCAACCAACACAATAACTTTTCCTTCAAAGGGAAATATCGTCAATTAATGGATTGTTTAACTTTAGAATATCCTTGAAGTATATATTAAGAGTTTTGATACAAAACTTGTGTGTCATTAAAGCCTTATCCTATATTAACAACTTCATATAGTAATTAACAATTTTAGTGTAAGTATTAATGACACGATCATAACTTCAATATAGTCGTCCAATAACAAATATACTTATCATATTAATAATTTTACCTTTGTTATTGACAACTTTAGTTTAGGTTTTAACAATCACGTTGTCTATTATTTATAGAGGGTTAGAAACATAATTAGTAAAAAAATTACTCCATTTCACAATACTATTTTGTCATTTACTTATTTTAAAGAAATTTATATTGTTATTTTCCAAAAAATATATATGTATATGTACTTTGTACTTCGATTCTAAATTTTTTAACTTCATCACTGACAAGATTGGGTTAGTTATCAATTCAGTTTTCAATTTTTATGCACCAAGATCGGGACCAACCAACTTGATATAAAAGATAGGTTTGGTCTTCTTTTGAAAACATGATCATTATCAAATAAATTTAAAATGACAAATAAATTTTATATACTATCTCCTTCTAAAATTATTTTCTCTTGAAAATAATATTTTTAAATTATAAAAACTCAATGATTATATATTTTTTAAAAAAATTAAAATTTTGAATTAAATAATATATTATTTTTAATTTTTTATGATAATAACAAATTAATTTATATTAGGTATGGCACAGGAAGAAAGATAATCTTATAAATTCAACTAACATTAAAAAAATTCTAAATAAACTCACCAACAACTTTTCTTTATTTGATTATTAATGTCTTAAACAAACCACTGCATAATGGATATGATAACGATATTAAATGTTAGCGACTATTTTTTTAATTGCTCATAGTATTTTTTTTATTGGAGGCAATCTTATTCAGTGCATGGTTAGGTAATAAAATGGACATCTCTCCTAGTTGAGATTTT